>NW_017962985.1:736704-961094 GCF_001890905.1 Aspergillus aculeatus ATCC 16872
CAAAACGATGGGGGCAAAACACCTTCCCCCCCTCCTCCACTTCAGAGTCAAGCTTCGGTTCATCCCCCCCCCCCCCCGCGGTAAAACCGTTCCAGATTGCCATCTAACTCCCGATCCATGGATAAGGTGTGGCTCCTCCTGCCTTCCCTTCTTCCGCAATTTGGGCAAGATCCATAGATTGCCCGATCCCCCCTTTCCCAGATACCTATGCAGGCAGTTCATCCGAATTCGGAGAATTCCGATCTCATGATCCCTGCTGCGAGGAGACCACTACAGTGGAGAGCCGAACTCCGAGCGTTTGAATCCGGAGTCAGAACCGAACTTCCCAATGATCTCGAACTCCTCGTTTTCGTTTCTGTTTGTTGCCCGGCCTCAGGATCCACTCGGTGGGAACCGGTTTAGAGGGTCGACTCGGAAGATGTCTCCATTTGGGGCGGCGCGATATAAGCTGCGCCTGAGATGGGATGATATCACTCCGTTTGGAAGTAAGCGTACTACTAGGGTCCACGGTGGATGTACTGTAGATGACTGCAAAACGAAACTGATCAAACATATCTGTCTGTCTTTGCGTCGCACCGTTGACGCCATCATCGACAGTCTTTCTCTTCGCTTCGCCTTTGCGTTACGTTGTTCCGCGTCACTCCGTGTTCAGCCTATTCCATGGCTTTCGACCACGTCCAATGACCACGTCCGAGGGATTGGGTGGTCGGTTACGAAACATCTCCAGAAACAAGGGCCATTGATTTGTCATTTGTACGAGGAGTTAGTGGCTGCCTACCAGCTTGGTCTGGCTGTGCCTCAAAAGAAGCCGTACACGAGTG
Organism: Aspergillus aculeatus ATCC 16872; assembly: GCF_001890905.1. Classification (NCBI taxonomy): domain Eukaryota; kingdom Fungi; phylum Ascomycota; class Eurotiomycetes; order Eurotiales; family Aspergillaceae; genus Aspergillus; species Aspergillus aculeatus. The sequence continues at coordinate 737,526 of NW_017962985.1, forward strand.
CCGGCATCAAACCCTGTCATGGGGGGAAAAACATTTTTGAAATAGGCAAGGCATATCAAAGCACAAGATTTTGGCGGCGGATTACATTCCATCCCATCCGCTCGGCGACACAAGACAAGAACCCGCTGGAAAACACTCAAACGTTCGGAAACTATGTAGGTTAATTAGTATAAGAAAAAGAAACACACGATTCGCAATCAATCAAAACCGTCATGGCCTATCCGGGGGAAAAAAGAAAGAAAAAAAGTATCCCCTCCTTTTCCAGCCATCACCCAAGGCAAGGAGATCAATGCGTAAGAAGGGAAAAAGGGTTCAGAAGCACAGGGGAAATCGATGCGGAGAGACTGCACCAAGAAAATTCGGAACATCAAGGGTAAAGGACAAATGAAAACGTCACCAGAGTGGTTGGAACAAGGGGAATAAGACGGAGAAGGTGACGAGAAAAAGAATCAGAATGCCTGCAAATCAAATCTTGGTGATGGGCCATATTTGAGACCATCGTCGCACTGAAGCGTAACAACCCCTCCAGAATCCCAATTATCAACAGCATTATTACAGTTCACCGCACCCGTATCCGAGTATTGTGGTTTTTCGTAGTTGTGTGTGTGTGTGTGTCTTGTCTGCCGTCCGGTTGTCCTCCTCACACACCTGCAGTAGCCAACGAGTGACGACAACACCCATTGCGGTATGTCTGCCACCCTGACTGCCCCTTGATTTTCGCTTCTTGTAACTGCGCCTGCGATCCGACTAGTGCATTAAGCAGGCGCGGCACTAAATTGCTCCTCAGTGAATGAAAGATTATCGTACAGTGGCGGACATGGAACCTAGTGGCGCAGAAAATGATTAAGGAAACTTCGAATGAGGACGTCACGAAAGACTTGAGACAGGGTATCTTTGCTGTTTTTTTTTGTTCGTTTTCTCGGTTTACCAGGCCCACACCTTGAGCTGCAGGATGAAATGTCTCAGTAACTTGTATCCCATCAGTGGGGACCAACGGAGCGACTTACCAAGGAATCCCAAGATCCGGTGCACAAGCTGATGCCATCGTTGCTGACTCCCAAGCAGCTCACACGGTTCTCGTGGCCGCTCAAAGAGCCAACCTTATCACCACGCAGAACATCCCAGACCTACCGGCCTCATTAATCAACCATTCGAGAGTGAATTCAACCTGGATGTAAGACGTACCTTGCACTCGAAATCATCGTAACCAGCGAAGAGCAGTCTACCGGACACAGAAAATGCAACAGACGTGATACCGCACAATATTTGATCGCTCTGGAATTTGCGTTAGTGTCCGCTTCGGCCATGGCAGAAATGGAAAATGAAATACCTGGTAGGTGTTCAATTCCCGATCCGCGCGGATATCGAACAGACGGCAAGAGGTATCGTCGGAACCGGTTCCGAAGGCGTTTCCATCGGGGAAGAATTGAATGGCATTGATGTCGGACTCGTGTCCAGCGAAGGTCTGAACGGCCTTTCCGGTACGGATATCCCAGAGCTTGGCGAAGGCGTCGCAGGCACCGGAAACAAAAATGTTCTGGTTGGTGGGGTTGATGCTGATCGACATGACGTCGCCCAGGTGGTCGGCGAATTCGGTCACCTTAGAACCCGACTCAATATCCCACAGCATACAAGTCATATCTCCCGAGGAAGTGATGATACGGCGATCGTTGATGAAGCGACAGCAAGAGAGATAACCCGAGTGTCCGGAGAGCTCACGCGCGACCCGAGTCGGCCCTTCACGCGAGGAGAGGTTGTAAATGGAGCAAATGTTATCCAGACCACCGCAAGCAACGTAGTTTCCGCTGGGGGCGTAAGCGCAAGTCATCACCCATGATGACCGCAAGGGAATCGCATGGACCTTGTTCGTGGTGTAGGCATCCCAGATAATGAGCTTTCCGTCCTGTGAGGCGGAAACGAGGTGGCGGCGATCAGTCGACCAATGCATAGCGTAGATCTTAGCCAAGTGGCCCTTGAGCGTTCGACGGGGCTTCATTCCAATGCGAGGTAGAGTTTCGGTCTGGTTTTGCGCCACTTGGCGGACTGTTTTACCGTAATTAGTATCCGAGAGGCATGGCATGGTACAGGTTGCGCCCTTCGTGAGCTTTCAGATCGGGTCACCCGATCAGGGACAGCGACGTCTGTGAGGGAGAGGGATGCGTACGAGTGGTGTCTGCCAGCTCATCCTTTCTGCGCTTGATCTTGTCCTTGAGACCCTCGGCTTCGCGCCGGGCCGCAGTGATCTTGGCCTGCATCTGTTCGCCGCTCATATCGGCTGCCATCTTGACCAAACAAGCCCCTGGAGAGGGTGGGTGTCAATGGGATGACGAAACGGGTCTAAAGAGTGGAATTGAGTTGGCCGAGGCGGGCGTTGGAAAATCCAGGGGACGTTTGAGATGATCGAGGAAGGAGGGGAGGAGGGAGGGGGGGGGAGAGGGGGGGAGAGGCGCGAGCGATAAAGGGCGCTAGAAGAGAGAGAACGAGAGAAAAGATGGATTAGTGGAGTGGTGAGGTAGTCGGTGGTGGTCGTGGTGGTAACAAGCAAGGTCGGCAGGAGGAGGGAAGAGGAGGAGTAAGAGGAGTGGAAGAGAGAGAGAGAGAGAGTGAGTGAGAGGGAGAACGAGGAGGGGGGTTGATTGGGTGTGGAGCGAGCACACGGCGGAAGCGACCGAGCGAAAGAAAGTTTCGACCCGGGGCAATGGTGAGGTGGTTCGGGCGTTTAAGTCAGCAGGGGTGGTGGAAAAGAGAGAGGATAGAAGAGAGGAAGAAAATGGCCCGAATGGTGATTAGGAATCAAAGGAGAAAGTGGAAGAGAGAAAGTGAAGAAAGTCGACTCTCCGTGTTGAAATTGAGAGAGAAAAGGGGAACTGGAACCAGAGACAAGAGAGGGAAAGGCGAAGACGGAGAAGGATGCAGAAAATCCCACCCCCCCAAAAGCACAGATGACGGACAGTAACTTAGTACCTTAGTTAGTAGTAGGTTAGTAGTAGTGAAGTAAGTTCAAGTTAGTGGCAGACGGTAGAAGCAACTCGGTCATGTCCTGTCTGTCATCAATAGCAGCCCGTGGTAAGAAAGAGCACCAATGATAAGAATGTATAGTAGGGAAACTATTGGGGTTGAGCTGGCCTGGACCAGGTAGTTACACCTCCTCTAACCACCACTGTGTCTACGGAATACAATTCTACATGTATGATGTATATGTATATGTATAGTCAGTAAAAAGAAAGTAAGTAAGTAAAGATGTATGTCAATATACGTATTGGGTAAGAGATGATCCTTCCACCGGGGAAAAAAAAGTGAGAACAATGGGAACTGTGTCCATCTTTCTGGTGATGCATAATAAAGAACCAGCCGGTTAGGGGAAGCTGGGCGACAATAGGTCCTGTACGTACGACGGAGATACAGGCGGGACTCTAAAAGAGAGCCTCTTCCTGCCTGCTGGTGAACTTTCCGTCTAGCACTACCGTGTGTACAGTATTCGTACTGTATATACGATACTGATAACTGATCTAATCTTACGCAACCATACCACCCCGACATCCTGGATTAGCAGGACACTCCATCATTGGACCACAGCCCCGTAAAATGTTGTTTACGAGTCAACTAGGTCATCAGGCAGAGGCGGTACAAGACGTATGATACGGTTGCTTACGCCTAGGGTAATTGATTCCAGGCTTTCAGGGGAGAACTCCCACATCCCAGTCTAGTCTAGGACGGTAACTTCTCCGCTGAGGGCAAGGTACCAAGTTCCGTGGAGGAGTTCATTGAACACTAAGGAGGTGCACCCTGGTCAGGCCGGTGGAGTCAGGCCTGCTGAGTCTCTTCTGGTTGGCCCATAGCTCACAACTGCTCGCCAAGTGGAGGATGTGCAGGACGCGACAGCAAGCAGACGCGGAGACCAACAATGCAGTGCGGGATAGTGAAAGAAAGACAAGAAGATTAAGAAATGATTAGAGAGAAAAAGAGAGTTGAGCGTGTCCCTTGGAAGAAAGCATTGTGTTGGCAGGAATTGATTCTCCGGATCGCGAATGGCAAGGCGTCATGTTTGATCCCCATCCAGTATTTAGTCGCCAGAACTTGCACAGAAGATGATGTGGATGGTAAGACAGTCTTAGGCTTGCCATAGACGCTTAAAGCCTCTGACTATGGTATTCTACGCCGTTTGTCCAGATACTGAACAGGCTCCTGTCTACATCACGATTCATAAACTCGCTGAAGGCAGGTTGACGTGCGCAACCATTCTTCCACATTGCCGGTAAAATTAACCGTACTATGAGGCGAGGCAGATCCATCCATGCTTCGCACGAGTCAGGGTTTCCTGCTCCGACGAGTCTCTCGGAAGTGTACAGTACAGTCCACATCAATACACAATGCACCTAGGTTGACGAGCCTCGGGAGTGGCGATCCCTTTTGTGCTCTGTTAAAGCATAATTCCAGAGCTGTCTCTTGATGGAAATAAGCATCCGCATTCGAGAAGGACCACGTTGGGAAGTATCACCTGATGCCGAGAGTCGTGATCAAATCTCACATCCAGGGGCTTCGGACATTACGGGTGGTACCTGGCTCAGTGGTACCTACTGGTATCAATCATACCTACCAAGAATTCAGCGCGGTGAAATACCATTGGGAAGTCCCTAGGACCGAACTAGGTTAGTCTACTCGATTAGACTTTTCCATCTCTATATTATTATCTCTCTGCTTGTTCCAAATTTCTTCGATTCCTTGACTAACAGTAGATGACTAGACTACCCGAATCTCCGATGATGGATTGGTTGTTCTTTGGAACCTGAGAATTAATCGAGTCCGTGGAACTCCCGGATTAGAAACTGCAAGGGAAGATCCGAACTGAAGTCTGATGCGGCCACGGACTCTAAGATTGATGTTCCGTCACTTAGAGATCTTCATCATTTTCCGTCGAGGCTGGGGGGTCCCTGGACCCGAAGACTGGGGGGCCGGGGAGTAGAATGGCCCATCCTTGGTGCCTTCCGTGCAGGACGTTCTCCATCCCGGCTGTCCCGTGAATCCGAACGCTTGCGGATACTTCTGAACTACTGATGTATTATGCATACTGCACCTAATTTGTACTGTAGAGATGGCCATCATCCTTCAACAAGTCATAACAGTCTGCATTATCTGTCTCTTCTTTTGATTTGACCCTTGGATTTCTAGAAGGTGGTTCACTCATCAGAATCCCTCCCGAAGTTTTCTGACCAAAGACTTACTAGGGACTGTGGCTAATTACTGACCAACTCTTGTCGTTGCGTCGAGCAAGGCTACTGGTTGTTTAATTTGAAGTTTCCGTGATGATAATATCCACATGCGCCAAAAATATTACAGAATCCCGATTCCTCTTTTTTCAGAGTTGATCCTGAGTACTCTCAATTGACCTCCTCATTTGCTAGGACCTCGATTCGGTCATCCATGATCGCTGTTACGTGTCTTTCGTATCGTCTTGCTCACTGCCCAGATATCTGCCACCTCTTACATACGTCGGTAGCAGGCAGAAATAATGGAGCGGGATCCGCGACACTGATGGTCAATGTGCGTTGCGGCGGGTCACCAGGCCGCAGGGAAATTGGCCACTACCTGTTTCGGTCCAATATTTCGCAGGTGCGGGCTGGGTAAGAGCGTAACTGACAAACTGTTGTGGTTATTCGTTGTATTTATCGTCTATCTGGAGAAAGTGGCTCCACTGTTAGGATGATCGCTTGAAACCGTGCCTGACTAACTACTCGGCTGTCCCTCTTTGCCAAAAGACCTTCATTTATCACGCTTACTAATCGGGTCGCCCCTAATGAGCTAACGAAACAACTACTCGTACGAGTAACTACACCTACATTTTGCGACTTGTGAAGGACTACTGTGTACAATTCTGCTTACGGGTGAATTGTCATCGGATTCTCTCTCGCCTGATGATAACGGTGTCCGGTTGATCATGTCAAATGTTCCGGATTTGACAGCTTCTTCCCAGCAAGTCGACAGGCGGGTGTGTCGCGGAGTTATCGGATATGCAATTATTTGCTGCAATCGCCCCCACTCTTGAATTCTGTACTTCGTACATCGCAAAGATTATAAATCTATAGCACAAGAGACTAGCCACCGAGTCTTCCGCCTCTGGACTTTGGGAACTGTTTCCTTTTACATCAAGATGCATTGGCAGTGAGCCAACCAATGCATCCCTTCCCATTGGCAGGTCAAGGGAATCTGTCCGCTTGGATACCTAGGGATCATTTGGATAAATGCACGTCAGCCTCGGTAAGCCCCAAGTATGAGGCACGATTGGCGCGATTACAATGTCGGGTAGGGTGCATATCCTTGAATCCGCGCTGCGGCTGTCGAGCCACATCTACCATTCCCACTGCCTAGACCAGGCTTCCTGCGGTGGAAGGATTCCAAGCCCTGCCGAGATTGGCAGCTCAACATTGGCTCTAATACGATCGTTTGCATCTCCGTGCTTAATAGATCTACACGCGATGGTGTCTGAGCTGCAACCTACAAGGTGTGTGTTTATGTGCAGAGCAGATGGCTACAGAATTTCCGCGATCATCAACCATCTCTTCTGTCATAGCTTACGTCTAATCGCTCATCCCAAGGGTTCCAGGTTTTGTGTGCATTGGGCATATGTACATATACTGGAGTGTGTCGCTCCTTATCCGCACGCGGGCGATAACTTTCACCTACGTCAGTCGAGTCAGGGGACTTGCCGCCTGCGCCCTCACGTTCTCGACACTTCCACAGAGAGTACACGATTACTTTCCGCCCAAGGATCTACTTGCACCACGAATAATAACCCTCGTGTCAAGGAAGTCGAATCTGAGACTCTCGTCCTGAAACATATGCATAGAGGCAAGAATATCCTTCTAGAAACGCCTCCGCGCTTAAATGTGCTATATATAGCCTCGAATGAAGCACATCTCGAAGGTGATATCAATCAAACTTGAAACGAGAAGCAAAGCCCTATCATAACTCAAAGTCGGGGTACAGGTACATGGATCAATTCAAAATCGATCAAGCGCGTAATGCAATGTGAGTGTATCTGGGAACCTCATCCCCCGACCCCCCGACCGCGATGGCGGTTAAACCAAGCCAGGTTTTTTTTTGGTCAAGGTGATCGGGTTTAACGGCAGCGGTTCGCGCCTCTAGAGGCAAAAGAAGGCAACGCCGCCGCCGCCAGCCCAGCGGGAGGACGGGAAGGAGAGGGGGAAGAAGGGCACGGAGTTTCTAATCATAGAACTAGGTACCTTGTTCACTAACGAGTGACTAGACTAGATTATAGATTCCAAGTACCTGTACATGATTACTTTTTAAACTTGTACTTTGTAGAACTGTGACGTCCGTGCGAATTGGTTTGGCAGCTGATTGAGGGGTAACACTGGGATCACGGGCAGGATGACCTTAGTCCAGACACATCTTTCAGTCATGATAGGGTGGTTTAGATTGACTGAGGACTGCACCTAGAGCTGATCCGATTTAAGTTGTTGTTGGTGTTGTTATTGACTTCGGCACGGTGAGAGTTAAACCCATTGGTACGGTACACCTGTGAATGGAGACCGAGCTCGGAGGAAGATGTCGTTTGGGGGTCCCTTTGTATGTAGTAATCCAGGTCGAGGTGACAGGACAGGGGTCGGGGTGGGCTGGAGATGCAGTTCTAAATATAGCGTGCATGTGGGTGTTTATGCATAGTAGATGAGGGCCCTATCGCGGTTCAATGTCTATTCCATCATCGGAAGGAGGGAGGTATGAAGCATGTTGAAATCGGGTCATCCGTCAGCGTCAAGGAGGAATAGATAAGGGTGGTGGTGAAACTCTGGAGCTGAAGAATGGTGGGTTCGGTGACTGAGAGAGAACTTATGCCTATGATCGGGGAAAGGCAGCGGATATGATATGTCCATGTCAATAGGTGTCAACATGTCTACTCCATATACGTACGATCGGAGATCCATAGTTCTGTCTGCCTGTCCGGTACCACTACCCTGATAGTTTAAAGTAAGTAAACTACCGGTAGGTCGACAAGTGATCTCCGGGTCCCCTTCCCATATCGAGGCTCAAGCCCCCTCTTCCCCTCTCCTTCCTTCCCCCCCGATGGATACATACTCCGTAAACTTCAACGGGATCGTAGGGACCAAAATACCTGAATGTTGCTGGAAAACCAGGGGGTATGTTTCGCAGTGCCGTGGGGATTACTACTGAAGAAAAGAAAGCAGGGAACAAGAAGCGAGTAGAAGCGAACCAGCATCATGATCAAACCACTATCTGAAAACTATTGCGCCCTGCTAGTCATTTTCCCATCCGAAGCAGTAGTCAAGTCCGATGGTAGGTGCGCCAGATGATCTTTGCTCTTGGATCTGCGGCGGACTCCGCTTGTTCAGGGAAATGAGGACTCTGTGAACATTCCATCCCAATGCGTGGTCAGGAGGAAAGGGACGGCAGGGCGGGCAACCGGGGCAAGCTTAAGTTAAGTCATAAAGGAATTGTTTAGGAGGAGGAAGCAAAAAGATCTTCGTCCTTCGTCTTTATTACTATAATACTCATATGTAGATTTTGATATTTGAGGAGAGGGGAGGGGAGCGGTCCGTGTTGTTATTGATTGTCGGAGCCTGCCAGTGGCAAAAGAAAGAGAAGGTTGATCGATTGTTTTCTTTTTTATTATTAAGAGTGTGTTACTCGCCCGAATTAAAGTACCGGAGTTGGCTGAAGAAAGTCGAGGGATCGTAGAAATCATCTTTCAATAGTATACTTTGTATCCAACAACCAGTGGAACGATATCGAAGGGTTTAATATTATTAAGGAGAAAGTCGAATCGACTCGACTTGTTCATAGTCGGATTAGGTAGCAGCATCCGTTGGAGAAGAAGAGGCAAAGAAAGGGTGGCGGGCCAAAAAGCCTGAAGACGAAACCGCCTGACTCTCTCCTCTCTCTCTCCTCTCCTCGCTCACTCTCTCCGCTTTCGCTTTCAAGTCCCTTCTCTCGCTCTCTCTCACTCAATCACTCACTCCTCCTCCTCCTTCTCCTCCTCCTCTTCTTCCTGTTCGACTCCTCCTTTTGGGATCCCCTTCTACTCTCACTCGAACGATTTCCCACCCCCCCCCCCCAATTCTTCCTCCTCTTTTTAGACTCATTCCCTTCTCTCCTCCTTCTCTCCTCCCCGTCGTCGCTTGTCTCCATCAACAACAAATCCCTCTCAGCATTTCCCGTGCCTGTGTCGCTTCAACAAACCTCCATACCAATACTCCCCACTCACCCACCCAACACCCGATACCCCCTTTCACCCTACCCTGTTGGGCATAGGTTGTCTCTCCTTCCACCCGGAAAATCTTTAAGCATCACCTGGGTCCTCACCGAACCTTTCCTTCGTTCCGTGAATCTTCGTGGCCGTCAGACTCTGACCCACGGTCTTGGCTTCGAACGCAACTACCCTCTTACGACGTTTGCCATCAAATCGCTCTACGATCCTTTCTCCTATCTCGCCTCTCGTCAACTACCGTTCGAGCGTCTTGGTCGGCCCTTGCAGTACATAATTCACCATAATCTCATGACTACGTTTTAATCCCATCGACTCTGCTGCTTGAGGTCACCGTATTAATCGATTCATCACATCTCGTCGTCGGGCTTTGAACAAAACGCCCTAATCCGAATTCTCATCCGATTCTCGTCTTGACCGACCGATAGTCACATCCCGCTTCACCCTCTCGCCCATCATGCGGGAGGTCAATTTCAGCATCCCGAATGTCAATAAGGCCTCCGTCAACATCACAACCACACTCTACGATCGGCGTGCTCTCGACTGTACATCTACCCTCCCGCTGGTCAACTCGCTCAACCATCTAGCTTACCTCACAACTTCATCCGCCCGCATTCGCGATATCCTCACCATCGATGGCGGTGTTGAACGCCTGGTATGCATCCTCAAAGAGGGCCGGACGAAGGATTTGATGGATTGTTGGAAGTGGAGCCTCGCTTTTCAATGTGTTGTTAACATCGGAGTGAGAGGCTCGGAGAGTGTGCGAACCAGAGTGGTCGAGGCCGACATCGTACCAGTGGTTGCGACCGTGCTAGACAATTATATCAAGATGATCGAAAAGGCTCGCGCCCGAGCTGAGAGTGAGAGTAGTCGGCACTCGTCCAGAAACCCCCTGAAAGCCATCCACGGGCCCACCGCCAGTCTTCCTACTCGTCCACTCTATGTCGACCAGTCTACAAACACCGAACACCGTCCATCCCGTCGCCAGGCGCCTCCTCCTCACATCGAAATCCCTCCTCACTACCAAGCCAACAATACAGATACCAACACTATGGACATAGCGTCTTCCCCTCGTGCGCCCATGGCCACTCTCCCAGAGCGACGGAGCCTCGCGATCGAGGATAATCCTCGTCATGCTCATAACGCTCACCGCCACCTTGTGATGCAGCCTCTGTCCACCGCGGCGGCTATGGACACTGCCGACGGCTTCGGTTTGCGCCCGGTGCGTGACGCCGAGAGACTTCCTAGCATGCTTCCAGGCCTACAAAACGGGCTAATATCTCAGCCTGACTCCCCTACCACCCCCAGTGGTCCTACGCAGCTGCGAAGCCATATTCACCCGCACGGACTACGGTCGCGTCCCACTTTGTTACAACAACAATCAGTCTCGGGCGATTCCGACATTGCCAATGGCGAAGAATCCACCGTCGGCTCCACCGTCGGCTCTGGACATAGTTCCGCGATGGGCGACGAAGTGGGAAGCGAGATCACCGACCCGATGATCGGCATGGAGAACCGGATGGAGATAGATGATGTTGGCGATAGACAATCCGTGCTTGGGGAAGTCTCGAATGCCCATGATCTGACGGTCAACGACTCGTCGGAAGGACAAGAAGCTGACACATTCAACATCGCACATCGGTCGGCTGTTGATCGAAGCATGATTGAGAACAATGAGGCGCAGACAAATGGGTTATCACCTACTCAGGCTCCTGAAAATGCCAACTCCCCTGTTCCTGTGCCGACTCCCTATTCGTCATACATCCGCGAACGTCTCGCTAACCAGACTACGGCGACGACTATGCCCCGCGACGAGGATGTCTTGATGGCTCTTCAGCTCCTCGCATATGTCTCCAAGTATTGCAGTCTCCGTTCTTACTTTCAGAACACCCACTTTGTCCCAAAGCTTCGGGTCGATCGTGAGCTCAAGGTTCTCGATGGCGGTATGTCCCCCATCGAACCCCTCGATGATGAGGACGAGGAGTACTTGCAGCCGGACGATGTCAATATCTTCCCTCTGGTGGAGCACTTTACCATCCGTCATCACTCGAAGGATATGCAATATTGGGCCTGCGTGGTCATGAGAAACCTCTGCCGCAAGGATGAGGCCCAGGGTGGCATCCGGCAATGCGCCTACTGGAAGTGCGGCAAGTGGGAAGAATATCAGCGGCAGTTTGCCAAATGTCGCCGCTGCCGTCGCACCAAGTACTGCAGCAAAGACTGTCAGAAGGCGGCTTGGATCAGTCATCGTCATTGGTGTCACACCAACCCTTGATCTGAACGGATGAAACTTGCCTAATACACATAATGCATATCGGCTTGCATAGCGTCGTATCTGTCATCTGGTCCCGTTTGTCTTTTCTTCGGTCCGTTTCCCAAGGTTTCACGTCTCCCCCCCGTGCATGGCATTCCCGAATCCGGTGGCGTTCCTCTTCCAGTCTAAAGATACCTCTGTTTCTTCCTTTTTCCTTTCAACATGTTTCATTAAAGCCAGGCCCAGTGTCTGGACCTCAGTCATATGGAATTTCTTCAGCGGTTATGAAAGTCTTGTTAATTGTGTGAGTGGGTTTTCTCCGGGTTTTGTTTTCTTTGAATCACATCTGAGCAGCTAGCCCGCTACTGTCTCGATGCCAGACGATTTTCATTTGTGAGTAGCCTTTATCTTATTTTATCTAGCATTGTGATCCATGTCCACTGTTGTTTGCTCTGGAGCGTTTGTCTCGCCGTTGACGCTCCGTGGTTTTGTTATTCCTCTCATCGATGGTCCTAGTCTAGGACTTTGGGTGTGGTGACCATCGATGCAGCCTTGGAATTTTGTTATTGTGGTCTTGTGGGTCCCACCCCGAGCAGTGATAGTTCTATCTCTCATGGCATTTCCTTGAGTATGGTTTCCTTTGGGAAAGGAAATTGGAGGAACTTCTGTGCATACGATCCACTCTTTGTGTCTGGCGATTGGCCGTAAAACTCCTAGCTATTCGATTTGGCTAAGGATTTCCTTGTGACTGTTTGATTTCTTGTTGGTCTGGTCTGGTTCTGCTGTGACTTCGCACACAAGAGGAGACGGACCATTTAAGATAGTAATCCAGCATCTTTTGCCTATGAATGAGTCTGGTCTACAAACAGTTTGATAAACCTGAGCTACATCCTTGACATCTGTATCACGTTCTCAACCCACCCTTCTCCAATCCCCCCTACCCTTCAATCTCATCTCCCCACCAATCCATCCAAACGAACCTACTCCTTCCCCCCCTCAAACTGATACGTCGCCCCCAACCTCGCCATCAAATGCTCATGCGCCGTCATCGCCCTCCTCCCCGGCTCCAACGCCCCCGCCCCACCCCCAAACCCGATCTTCTCGTCGGCCGTCCCCTCCTTCTTGCTCTCACGATACCGCCTCACCGTCTCGCTAGGCACGGGCACCAACTCCGTCCGATCCAACGGATGACAGAAGAACACGACACTATACCGATCCCGCGGTTTGGGGGCTTGTTGCTCCGCAACCGGGAAGACCACCCGGTGGACGGTGGATTTGAGCAGTCCGTCGGTCCAGTAGCTGAGGAGGTCGCCGATGTTGATGAGGATGGGGGGGAAGATGAATTCTTCTTCGTCTTCTGCGTTGTTGTTTTCAGGAATGCTGGTGGTGCTGCTGCTGCTGGCACTGTTGGGGAGGACCGGCACCGGCGCCCAGGTTTTCTCCGGGGTCAAGATCTCCAGCCCCGGTTGGCCCGGGCGTTGGAAGAGGAGGGTGATGCTCCCGTAGTCGGAGTGGGCGCCGGCGCGCACGTCGAGTTGGTGGTTGTAGGTGCTTGTGGCGGGGGAGGTCAGGGAGGGGTAGTATAGGTAGCGCAGGATGCTGCCGGTTGGGCCGCGCGTGGGGTCGTGGCGGGTTGTGAAGAAGTCCTTTGGGATCTGGGGGTGCATTGCATGGGGTTAGATTTGGTTCTGGGGTTGTATAAGCCGGGATAGGTGGGGGGGGGGGGACAAGGTTGGGGTGGGGTGGACTATCCCCCAAACCTAATACAATCCGTTTTCAAAGGTGCAAGTGCTATAAGAAAGGGAGGGAAGGCGTACACCAAGCCCCAAGGCCAGAAGGGTCAGCACCCTGGCGCAGGTCTTCTGGCACAGGTCGGCGAAATGCGCGATCTCGGCTTCGTGCGGAGCTAAGGCTGGCGGGAGCGGTTGCTGGGCTTTGTTGTTGATGAACTCGCCGAAGTTGAAGGCTCTGTTGGCTCATTGTTGGTGCTTGAGGAGGGAAAGAGGGGGCAGGGGCTGGCTTACTCTTTGAAGTCGCCTGTCTGAGGAGGTGGATTGGCTGGTTAGTTGCGTTGGGATTTTGATACAGGTAGAGGGTTAGTATAGATCTTACTCGCTGGTGTTCGGGGTCCAGGGTTTCCACGTGCATTCCGGACCAGCCCCGGTTCTGGTGGTATCATTAGAGGTGATTGTCATTTGGGACTGGGGTGATTGAGGGGACGCAGACGCACATTGGGTTCGATGCGACAGGTCGCTTTTTCTTCGGCGGGGGATATGAAGAAGGTTTGCGACTGGGTGTTTGGTTTCTGGTTAGTTTTGGACGGAAGAGCACGCAATGCGGTTGTAGATGCATTCACTACGATTGACAACTTACCAGTTCAAACGCCCGCTTCACGTCCGCCGGGGTAAAGTCGGTGCCCTTGCTGTCGACGTACAAAAACCCGTAGGTGGTGGCTGCATCCAGCATCGCCTTCCCCGCGTTAGGGTCCAGCGGGTTGGAGATGTCGAGGACGGGCAGCTCGATGGGCGCCCCGACGGAGGTGGTGTCTGTCATTATGGAGGCAATAGTCGGATTGAAGGAGCGAAGCAGAAGATTCGAGTCAGCTGAAAGCGCAGTGGGCTGGTGTGAGGGGCAATATAAAGATTTATTTAAAGTCCAGTAGGCAGTAAACTTATCGGGAGCTCTCGCTATCTATCAAATGCCGCGGCGGTCGGCTCCATATGGGGAAATGGGCTCGGTTCCAGCAATCGGCCTACCAAGTGGGTTTCCATATCGGCTGTCGCAGGAGGTGACGGCGTTTCCATTTCTAATTGGTATTATTCTATGGGCGGATGGCGTGAGGCTTCCTGTCGGAGTAAATTGTCTTGACATGCATTCTGATAAGAGTACTTAGAATAAAGTGTCAGTTCATGCATTGGCTGTGCTAATAGTACTGCCTTGCTGACCAGCAACAATTTGTGACATCCCACCTCTGAAGCTTCCACATTGTATGACTAGGAAACAGTCACTCATAATCACTCAATCCTTATCTTCCTTTACCATCCCACCCATTGCAACTGGTCGAGTGTCCACCAAGCCCCATCTGAGATCTGATCGAATCAAATCCACCGCCGCGCCGCTCTCTCGGCTACTGGGTATGGTTTTTCCACCCGTCATTTGGAGAAATGGAGTCATCGAGATATCCAGACAAGGTCTGGTTCGTCTGCTATCCTCCAGTGCTTGGCACATTGGATTGATTGGATAGGTTTTGTCGTGGGTTTGGAATGGTCCCGTCAGCGTTTATGGCTTGATGTTTACGTAGGGCATATGCATTCACAAGATCTGTCCCTATTCAAACATGCATCGAGCAATGGAGAGATCGGTAGGATCAATTGCCCTAATAGATGGTTCTTCGTCATCTCGCTCGAAACCAAGTTATGCCAGATAATATGGAGAAGGCAGGGGGGACATGGAATTGTATATTGTGTTTTGCAGTCAACTAGAAGTTTATGCCCATGGCAGATTGTCTGGATTTTGCGTACAGGGTTATGCTGGAGCTCCTAAGCACAGAATATACATCTCATTGCATGTTCCGCTTTACATTCTAGTAGTTCTGAGTTCATGGGAAATATTGATTAACATACCAATCATTAACATAGTCAATGAGAAGCTAACATTGGTCCCGGTTAGTTCGACTAAGTGCACTCATCTAACTCATCTCCATAATCCTCCGTACTATCTATCGATGTCAGTTTCGTTCCATCAACACCAACTGCTTGGTGGTGATAGACCAGTTGGCGGCAATCAACACCGCCCTCGTGATTGTCCCGCCCGAAACACCCTCCGCCTTTGACATCCGATTGTCGCATCATCTCTCCAACAACTGTCTTCTGACCCTCATATCCTCCTTCTCTCTCCCCTTTCCCCCTCCTTTCACTTGGGTCCTACTCCCCAATCATAGATCTGTTCACGACCGTACATTATTCTCACACTCCCCGCTCCTCTGGAGCTCTCCATGCCTGATATCGGTCCCCGCGTCTAAAGTCCGTGACAGAGCTTCCGCTTCCACCATGCCGAGTGAGTCCCTACCTGTAGCTCACGCTGAGCTGCCTGCTCCCCTTCCCACCGAGCTAATGTGTATTCATGGTTCATAACAGTCCGTCCGCTGGATGAATGGGCCTCCACCCGCACCCAGTCACTCCCTCTTGCTGCTCTGAAAGGGGCGGTCGTCGGTATCGATGCGTCGCACTACATTTCCCAGCACCTCGTCCAGCCCTCCTCCCGCGAGCCCCTTTTGGTCGCACTGGGCGGATTCCCGTTCGCGTTGAAGAACACCATCGAGAAGGAGCTCCAGGTCTTCAAGGATTTGGGCATCGCCTGCGTCTTCGTGTTCAATGGCCTCGACTTCGGCAAAAAGGATCAACGGCCCCAGGTACAGCAGGAAGCTGTCCGGGCATTCGAGCAAGCTTGGGACCTCTACGATCAGCAGCAGGCCGACCAAGTAGTGGACGCCTTCAGCAGTGCCGGTATGCAGTCATGCATTGGCTGGTTTTTGGATATCACATGCGCTGACTCCCGTCTGTTTGGCCAAGGCACCCCCCGCCCGGATTCCCTCTACCGCTTCTTGCAGCGCATTCTTCACCAGAACGGCGTCGATTACATCGTGGCCCCCTACAGTGCTGCAGCTCAGGTAAGAAGTAACATGCTACGAATCTGAAGTGTATCATCTCACACTCCGCTCCGTTTCGCATAGCTCGCCTACCTGACCAAGGGCCCGAACCCCCTCATCGATGCGGTCTGCGGATCCTCCGAAACCTTCCTGTTCGACGTCGATAAGCTGATCACGCGGATTGATATCGACCCCGCACAATTCTTCTGGATCAACAAACAGACTTGCCAAGAGCAGCTGGGTGGATTGTCGAATGAACAGTTCCTCGACTTCTGCCTTGTGCTAGGGTCCACCTTCCTTCCGATCTTCCCTATCTTCGAGAATCCCCTCAACCCCGGTAAGGGCGCGATCGTCCGTGATGCCGTCCCTATGTTCAATATCGCCGGGCGTAGCGCCCTCACCCTCTGCGCCCAATTCGAGGAGGACCGCCGCATGCAGGAGCTCCAGTATACGGATCGCTACAAGCGCGCTCTCATGACAGTGAAGCACCACGTTTACATCGATGTCGACGGACGAGTGGGGCCGATGGACGCGGAGAATGTTTCATCAGACATGCACGAGCTGATCGGCCAGCGTCTGCCAGAAGAGCTTTACTTCTACCTGTCCAAGGGTGTTCTGGGTCCTGACGTGCCCAATTACCTGACGTCGGGTGAAGTATCCGTCTCCCTGCCGCTGGGGGTTGAGGATACTGAAATCTATCGCCAAGTTGCTGGTAGCACGCTTACACCGGTCCGAACTCAAGCGATGTGCTTGCTGTCGCATTCTCTCCATCGATTCTACCAGACCAAGGAAATCACTGTGCGCACCTGGTACGATGAGAACTCACAGTCTAAGATCAACCTCAAGACACTTCCTTCCGTCAAGGAGACCATCCAGGCCTGGAAGATCCGCACCGCACAGCTCCCGGAGAACTTGAAGAAGTTGCGGGTAGGTGCTTTCACTGCAAGATGACATTGGGATGCTTACTCATTGATATGTAGGCATCGACTGGTCGTTTCAAATTCGCGGTCCAGAGCCTGAAGGACTCCGATTTCAGTTCAAAGACGCAGTCTGCACGAGACGCACAGGTACGCTCCTTCCCGAATTGTTCAGAGGCATATGATCTAATCATTCACAGCTATTGACGACGCAAGACGAGATCCTTGCTAACGTATATTGGCGCTTCTTGCAACTCCGCGGCTATATTGACGAGAAACATCAACTTACGCCATGGGGAGTATGTCTCGAGCAGGCGTTGTCTGTGCTCGACCCTGTCGACTCGCTCGAGGAGGCTACATTCCTTGCCATTGAAATGATCCGCTTCGGCCTTTTGAATTCTAAGCAGTGGTTCTCTCATGTCTCTGGTGGACCCATGAGGGGATCTGGTAAGGAAAACCCTGCCATGGGCTTGAATCATGGCTGACCCAATCCTGTAGATGAGGACAAGAGCTTCAACATGCTCGTATCGCGCGTGGCATGTATCGCCAAGTTACAACACAAGAGCATTGGGTATTCGGGCCCCTTGAGTAGGCAGCTGCTCTGTTATCGTTCGTTGATCTCGGAGGTTCGCTCTACGCTACGGAACCTCATCGAGGTGGTCCTCGCTGGTCTCTTGCTCAGTGGTGACGCTGAGCGGGACCGCAAAGACTGGGGCGACTTGAGTGCCAAGTGAGTTAATCTGGAGTTCTCATGTGGGATGTATCTAACATATGCAGGCTTCCCTTCATTGACGACAATGACTGCGGACTTGGAATCGCTGTGCGCACCTACCTAGACGACCTGCCCCTGCAAGCCGATCCCACATCGCCCGAAGCTCGGGCAGAGGTCAAGGCCAAGGGCAAGGAATGGTTCCAACATAGCGACAGTTTTACCGGCAACCTCGACATGGCATTCAAGCTCTGGGATGCGGTAGGTGACTCCGCTGGAGATGCGTTGACTACATATTGATTGTCGTATAGGTCTACCGCGCATCGCAAAACGCAGGACGGGAGTTCAAGGACGGCAACAAATGGGAAGAGGCAAACCGCTGGCTCGCCGAGCGACGGTGACGAATCACTGGAGATGCGACTTCTGCTCTATGGACACACGGGTCAATGATAGCAGCTAGTCCATGACCAGCAACGAACGACATCACGATCACCGCTTTAAGGTACCGAACGGAGTCTGCTCGACAGTCCAGCAACCCGCGTAGTTATTTCAAGCTCATGTAGCTGCTGCAAATATAGCCATCTAGCGCGAACTATCGGGGAAGATATGGTGTGATGGGCCGTTTGTTGGTGGATGGGATTGGATGGGCCGGGATTGTGTTGTGGCCGGTGGCGAAACTATGCTGAAGCATTGCTCTTCCGTAAAGCCGACCTTCCCCTAGCTCTGAGTAGGTGAATGATTAACAATCAACCTGATCATGCATGTTGAGTAATCTACCCGTACTTCGTACTCATAAGCAAATACGGCAAGTTGGGAGGAGTTGATTGCTTAGTGATAATAAATTGTTAACAACTTACCAAGTGTCCTCTTCCGGTTCCGACCCGCTTCGGCCTCCGCAGTCTTTCCGCCGCGGAAGCTTCCCCCAACCGCGCTACACTTGGCTACTTCATTACTTCATTACTTCATTAACAAATTCCCCCCGGTTTCATCATCGGCAGTTCGACCTGCCCACTTTTCTTCTTTTGCTGAACATACATCCATCTCCAATTACTATACAAGAAGAAGAAAAGAAAGATGGTCCGCCTCAGCCATCTGGCCAGCTACCTAACCCTGGCAGCCGCGACCGCCAGCGCGGCCGTCGTCGACCTCGTCCCCAAGAACTTCGACGAGATCGTCCTGCAGTCCGGCAAGCCGGCGCTGGTGGAGTTCTTCGCCCCCTGGTGCGGCCACTGCAAGAACCTGGCCCCGACCTACGAGGAGCTCTCGCAGGCCTTCGCCCACGCCACCGACAAGGTGACCGTCGCCAAGGTCGATGCGGACGAGCACCGCGACCTGGGCCGGAAGTTCGGGGTCCAGGGGTTCCCCACGCTGAAGTGGTTCGACGGGAAGAGTGACACTCCGGAAGACTACAAGGGTGGACGGGATCTCGAGAGTCTGTCGGCGTTCATCACGGAGAAGACGGGCGTCAAGCCCCGCGGTGGTGCGGCCAAGGAGCCCAGTGCGGTTGAGATGTTGACGGATGAGACGTTCGGGAAGGTCGTGGGTGGGGAGAAGGATGTTCTGGTCGCGTTTACGGCGCCTTGGTGTGGGCGTGAGTTTTCCCCTTGCCTTGCTTTGGGTGTGACGATGCTAATGGACCTCTGATGGGGGGGTGTAGACTGCAAGAGCCTGGCTCCCACCTGGGAGACGCTGGCGAACGATTTCGCGCGCGAGGCCAACGTGGTGATCGCCAAGGTCGACGCCGAGGGCGAGAACAGCAAGGCTACCGCCAAGGCCAACGGCGTGACGGGCTACCCGACCATCAAGTTCTTCCCGCGCGGGTCCACGGAGGCGACCGTGTACAACGGGGCGCGCTCGGAGCAGGCCTTCATTGATTTCCTGAACGAGCACGCCGGCACCCACCGCGCCGTCGGCGGCGGGCTCAACGCCCAGGCCGGCACCATCGCCGCGCTGAAGGAGCTGATCGTGGCCGGTGGCCCCACCTCCGCCACTCTGAAGGAGGAGATCAAGAAGGCCGCCGAGGGCTTGACCGACCAGTACGCCCCGTACTACGTCAAGGTCGCCGACAAGCTGAGCCAGAACGCCGAGTATGTCACCAAGGAACTGGCCCGCTTGGAGAAGATCCTCGCCAAGGGCGGCTCCGCCCCGGAGAAGCTGGATGATCTCGTCTCGCGCAGCAACATCCTGCGCCAGTTTGTTCTGGAGGACGCCCCCGAGGAGAAGGATGAGTTGTAGATATCTTATGTTTCCGTCTGAGGGGGGCAAGCGGATTGGAAGGTGCAGGGTGCTACGGCTGTGACTTTGGTCCTGTGTTGTGTCTCTAGTGAACTTATCAATCGGTCCTTGTATGATACCAGGGAAAACCAAGCGATTCTATGACGATGAAGATAAGGATTCTCATCTATGCTAGCCCCCCCCCCCCAGGAAAAAGAGAAAGTATGCTCAACACAAGCCACAATTGCAACGCAAGTTAAAACAGGGGGTATCTAAACCAAGTCGACAGTAAAAACGACACCACCTGACTGTATACAGTACACGTCCAACATCTCTCTCCAGTCCTGATGACCAACCCGCTCCTATCCCCCCAAAACAAACCCCAACCCCAAGAAAAGAAACCCCACCAGAGCAATATTAATACCAATGCAATGCATGGAACGTCCAAGAACCAAGCACCCACCCTCCTCCACTTCCATATTACCCCCATCCCCTCTCTCCTCCCAGCCCAAAACCCCCAAGCCACAACCCAAGAAAGCATCCTCACTGCCCCGGACTAGCACTCCCAGCCCCATCCCCAACTGCCCCGGCCCCAGCTCCAGCCCCAGCAACCCCACCCCCAGTTGTAGCCCCCGCACCAGCAGGAGAAGAAGAATCCAACAACGCCAACGAAGCCTCCAACTCATCTAACCGCCGCGCCATATCGTCTACTACACCCCCGAATAGAGTTAGCATCGCATCGCAGCGCACCGCAGAACCCAGCAACACCCGTCTGCCCCTCTGCCTTCCCCTTTCAATGTAGTAGATGGAGCCCCTGGCGGTCGTAGGAGCCGTCAGAGCCGTGGGAGCCGTAGGCTCCGTAGAATAAAAGGATCAAAGGAGGATGGGGAGGGGGCAACGCACACTTCCCAAAGATCTCGCGCGAGACGCCGTCGAATTTATGTTGGAGCTGGTCGAGGAGATCGTCGACTGCGGCGTTAAGTTCGGATTGGAGTTCGGGTGCCGGGGCGGGGCTGGTTTTTGGTGTTGTTTGGGTGGTTGTGGTGGTTTGCGGTTGCGGTTGGGGGGAGAGCTTTGGGTTGTTAGTGTTTGGTATGGTTGGGTTGAGAGGGGAGGGAAGGTGGCTTATGTGCGAAGGGAGGATAGGGATGGGGATGGGGATGGTGATGGGGTATGGGTATGGGTAGCGGTAGACGGACCGTGGTAGCTGGGGGTGGGGGAGGTGGAGGCGGAGGAGGAAGGGATTTGGTTTCTTCGGTCATTGTGCCGTGCTATTTTAATCGGTTTGAGGAGGAGGAGGAGGAGAAGGAGGAGGAGGAGGAGGAGGAGGAGGAGGAGGTGGTGGTGGTGGTCTTGTGTTGTGTTGTGTCGCTGGATTGGAGGGGCTTTTCAGGTTCCAGTTGGGAGATAGATAAGTTAGGTATGGGAGGGGACGGGGCGGAGGGAATGGCGGCGGCGCGGCGGCGCGGCGATGGGCCGGAGCTTTGCTCGGTGTCCGCTTTGCTTGGTGGGCTTGGGGCGTGGTGTAGAGTTGAGGGGTAACGGGTGGATGGTTGTGAATATGCTCTCTTTGAATCGAGCACTGGGTTTGGAGTCTCAGATTGTAGTTCGAGAAGGAAGTATGAAGGAAGTATGAAGGATAAGTCCTAGACAAACACCTCTCTCTGTAGTAGAGACAAAGTGAGGCACGGAAACAAGCAAAGTACCGCAAAGGGTATGGCGTGCCCGTTCGGGACTAGCGGCGGTTTACTTCGTTCTATACTTCATTATCATCTGGCTTCGTCACCATCATCATCATCATTTGTGAAGCTGCATCAATCCTCAATCACCACTTCAATTTGTCGTTGTCTGATTATGGGATCAAGAGAAACATTTACAGACTCTCCGACCAGAAAGACAATTGCTTAATCAAGTCCGAAGACAACGCCCCATCCACAGCCCTCTTGAACAAACCCTCACACCTCCATCCTCATCTTCCGCGCAACAACTTCCCTATACTCCTCGTCAACCTGCACCAACACCCCCGGCCCCTCCCGCTCCAACACCTCCGTCTCCAGCACAAAGCTCACAAAGAACGCCGCCGGCTCCGTCGTGCTGGCGTTGGCGCTGATCCGATGATGGCACCCGGGCGCCTCGTACCACGACCCGCCCTGCTTGATCGTCTGCACCGGGTCGTCGTTCATCTTGCACAGCACGGCGCCCCTGATCACGTAGGCTGACACGGACGCGCCGCCGTGTCGGTGGGGCGGCGTGGCACCGTTGGGGGGATATTCGACCAGCAGGCCGACGATGGTCTTGCCGGGGCAGTTGACTAGTTTGTATTGGTAGACGAGGGTGGTGGTTGCGAGGGGGAGGCTTATGTTGTTAGTGTAGCTATGAGGGTGTGTATGTGAGGGGTGTACCTTGCGTCGTAGGTGGGTTCTTCCATTATGAGAGGTGTATTGTATAGTTCGAGGGTGGGTTCTTAGAGAAGTTGTATGGGCTTTCCAGTTTACTTGGGATGTTGGTGCGGGGGGTGGGTTCCCTTTATGCTTCTGGGATCTGGATTAAAAAGTGCAAGAGGAGTTAGAGTTTGGATACAATTTGAGATTGCTTCTAACAGCCTGATAGCATAGCTTGAGTTTTTGGTATTCCGGTTACCCAAGGTGAGAGGGTTCGTGTCCGGGTATCCAACGGATAGGCTATTCGGGATACGGGATCCGGGATACTCGGGCAGCCCGGGGAGGCCTTCCACAGCTTGGTTTGACCTTATAGCCTTTTGATAGCCTTTTAATCCTTTGTTCGGGACAGTTATTGTTTCATACCTTGTCACAATTCCACTCATTTCATGCCCATGGACCCTCATACACGAAAGCAAACACATATCTAACTATCCACCCTACCTCACTCCATCCTCACACTCATCAACCACAGCACCACCTCGCAAACCACCACCCCAATTCCAACCAAAGTCCCTAAAAATGCAGGCCATCCGCCTCCACCCCGCTCCCCCCCCCAGCACCAACCCATACTCCCCCACCAACCCAGCCCCGGCATCCGCCCTCCACCTGGACCGGCAAATCCCCATCCCCAAACCTTCGCGACCCGGCGAGCTCCTCATCCGCGTCCATGCCACAACCATAGTCCGGGACATGCTCACCTGGCCCGAGACCTACCACCACGACTACGCTATCCCTGGCAACGATCTCGCCGGCACCGTCACAGAAGTCTTCGACAGCAGCAGCAGCGCATTCCATCCCGGCGACGAGGTCTTCGGCATGGCACACACCGACCGTGCCGCCACCTGGGCGGATTACACCGTCGTCAGCGCCGAAGAAATCACGCACAAGCCCGCCGGGTTGAGCTGGGAGGCAGCAGCGGGGTTACCGCTGAGTGCGCTGACGGCGTACGAGGCGCTGTTCGTGCATTCCGGGGTGATTGCGCGGCCTTCGATCGAGGACGCTGTCAGAAATACCATGGACAAGAAGCTGAGGAGATCATCGCACTTCCAGTTCGCCCAGTCCGTCTCACGGGATGAAGAGCTGGATGCTCCCCAAATCAGGATCTTGATAACAGGCGCCGCCGGCGCCGTGGGGGTTCATCTGGTGCAGCTTGCCTCCGCTGTGAAGGGGTGCCACGTCGTCGCTGCGACGAGCTCGGATGCCCGGAACGGGGAGTTCCTGCGAGGGCTGGGGGCAGATGAGACGGTTGGGTATGCGGATCTGGAGACAGCCACAAAGCAGCGGCAGTGGCAGGCGGGGTTTGATGTCGTGGTTGATGCGGTGGGCGGGGAGGTGTTGGCGCGGTGCTGGGGGCGTGTTAGGGAAGGTGGGGTGCTGATTTCGGTGGATTCGGGCAGCTTTGATTTTGTGGAACGGCACAAGGAGCGTGGGATATGGAGGGGGGATGTTCGCGCGCTGTTCTTTATTGTGGCTGGGGGTGGGGAGGAGTTGCGCTGGCTGGCGGGATTGGCGGGGGCCGGGGCGTTGGTGTCGTTGGTGAATCGGTCGTATCCGTTTGAGAGAGTGCGGGAGGCGTATGAGTTTGCTACTGGAAGGTATGAGGGGAGGGGGAAGGTGGTTCTTGTTCGGTAGGTTGGGTGTTTCTGGAGGGGTTGTTTGGTGGATGGGTGGGTTTGGGTGAGGGCTGGGGATGGTGGTCATTCTTGTGGGGAGCTTATGGGTGTATCTCTTGGGAGACTTTATAATGACACTCAACGGCGTATGGTATGATGGCTAGGAAGCTATCTATAAGGGGGCTTTGAACATATCAGCGTGATATTCTTAGCGAGAGATATAGTGAGGTTGTATAGATGCTACGGAGTACTAAGGGCTATTGTTCTTCCCATTCTTCTGATGACCACTTCAATAATCAAATGTCTTTCAAGCACACAGACCGTCTCCTTAATATGCCATATAGGCAGTTCCTAGAATTATGGAATCATTGAAAATAGACTACCTGAAAGCATACCTATAACTAGTTACCAGGTAAATTATTCCGTAGCCCAAGCAGTATATCAGAACTAACGAATCATGGTCTACTACAGTTAGATTAAATTAACCTTAACATAAGATAAGAACACTCCCAGTCAGGAACCAAATGAAATTTCCATGTCCTTTTCCAAGGATATATCCAGTAAGACGCTCCTTCAGAGTGAAGCCCAATCAAACTACCAAATCAAGCTTAGTCCAGCCTGCGGTAGCCGATCAATGCCTCAGGCCACACGGCCTCCAATGAATGGTCACCTCTCACCGCCCGGACACCTACCCTCTGCTTGCCCCAGGCACCCAAATCAGCCGCCCCACCCTCAGCAGCAGGACGCACCCACTAATCCCAAGACAGTCTAGCCTGCCGTCCAAAAAAATTCCCGCCGCAAAGATTCGAGAAATAGCCAAAGTCCGAGGATCTCCTTCAATTTCACCACAATTCCGTGACTTTTTCTTCTTTGCCATTTCATTACAAATCCGGCGTCTACAACCGGACACACACACAAACCTTTACAATGCCGAAGAGAAGCAAATTGCTCCAAGCTCTGGACGAGCACCGCGGCCGGGACTACGATGCCGAGAAGCAGAAGAAGCTCGTGAGGGCGGCGAACAAAAAGAAGGCGGCCAAGGGGGAGGTGACTGAGGATAAGAAGGAGGAAGAGGAGAAAGTGAAGAAGTCGAAGGTTGAGGAAGACGAGAAGGAGGAGGAGGAGGAGGAGGAGGAGGAGGAAGAATCCGCCGAAGATCAAGAATCCGAGAACGAATCCGCCGCCGAAGAGGAAGAAGAGGAGGAAGACGAAGAAGCCGAAGAATCCGATATCCCGCTGAGCGACCTCGAGGACGACGAGCGTGAAGACGTGGTGCCGCACCAGCGGCTGACCATCAACAACTCGGCGGCCATCACGGCCTCGCTGAAGCGCATCTCCTTCATCTCGGCGCAGACCCCCTTCTCGGAGCACAACTCGCTGGTTTCGAAGGAGGAGATGGAGGTTCCGGACGCCAACGACGACCTCACCCGCGAGCTCGCCTTCTACAAGGTCTGCCAGGCGGCGGCGACGCAGGCGCGCGCCTTGCTCAAGAAGGAGGGCATCCCCTTCACCCGCCCCGGCGACTACTTCGCCGAGATGGTCAAGACGGACGAGCACATGGACAAGATCAAGAAGAAGCTGTACGACGAGGCCGCCGCCAAAAAGGCCGCCGCCGAGGCCCGCAAGCAGCGCGACCTGAAGAAGTTCGGCAAGCAGGTCCAGGTCGCCAAGCTGCAGCAGCGCGCCAAGGAGAAGCGCGAGACCTTGGAGAAGATCAATGATCTGAAGAAGAGTATGCTCCCCTACCCCCAAATTTTCTTTTACCCTGCTGCTTCTTATGGGGAATCGGGTCGATTCGGACACCCCGCTAACCTTCCGCCTCCCACAGAGCGCAAGGCTGATACCTCCGGCGAGGCCGACAACGCCAACGAGATGTTCGACATCGCCATCGACGATGCCCAGCCCAACAACCGGAAACGTGCCTTTGGCAGCGACGGCGCCACCAACGCCAAGCGTCAGAAGAAGAACGAGAAGTACGGCTTCGGCGGGAAGAAGCGCCACTCCAAGAGCGGTGATGCCGTCTCGAGTGGTGATATGCGCGACTTCTCCGTCCGGAAGATGAAGGGCGGTTCGAGGGGAGGTGGTGGTGGTGGTGGCGGCGGCGGCGCGAAGAGACCTGGTAAGAGCAGGAGAGCTGCTGCCAAGGGTCGTGCTTGATTTCTTCTTTCTGGGTCTTCATCGTTTCCGTTTCCTACATTTTCATCATTTTCTAGCTTGCTCGGATACCGGATGAGGGTCGTTTGGGTTTCTATTTTACAAAAAGCAATTGTTTCGATTTTCACACCCACCCCATTAGACATCGTGACTGTGCCTGGTCAGGGTTATGAAACTTGTGTATATTGAACTAATCCATGGTTATGGTTGGACGGCCTTTGATGAATCGCTATTGCGGTTGTGTAATATGTAGTTGGAAGGACTGAAAGTGGTATCTCATTGTGGTATCATATCATCATACTATGGAAGCGACCCATTGCATCTCCGATAATGTGGTGTGAGCCTGTTGCTAGGTCTTGTGCTCAGACACACCGGGTCAGGTGGCTTCTCAGTCACATTATCACCTGCTCTGGGACTTGGGGAGACAATTAATACGAGGAACCGGTAGTTACACCGTAGGTGTATGTCTAGCCTTTCATGGTTAGGCGGCCTGCCATGATGGATATTGACCAGACTACCGCAACACTCATTTCTGTGCTGGAAAGAGCAGCCATCATCATCGTCACTTCATGTGGGTATCTTGGTGTATCGTTCTATGCTTGCCGGTCACGTTCCTACTGCGTCGGAAGCGCCGTTCACCGCGCCTTCCGTATCCGCAAGGCCGGTGTCCTCCCCTCCTGCCATCTCCCGGATACGTTTGAGAAGATTATCCACAGGGAGGCCGATGTTGAGTCGCTGTTCCGCGAAAACTAGATCGAGCTTTGCTTTGGTATCATCCGCGTGAGCCAGCGAGTGATCCTCGATCAGCTGCTTGCCGCGTTTCGTGCTGCACTTGTACACGACCTTGCCGCAGCCTCGGACCTGGCACGTCCATGTATCCGACTGTACATCCTCGCCGTTTGTGCCATTTGCTGCAGGCTCTTCGTGAGGATGTACGTCGATATCGGCAGCGGAGACGGACGTATTGCGGCTCTGGAAAACATCCTGCAGCGAGGTCTTCTGTATAGAAGGTGCTGTGGACTCCGAGTCGGACAATATCGACCGCGTCCTGCGTTTGGCGCGGGTTGATAGCGGATCGCGGACGAGCTCGTGCCCTCGCACCTTGCTGGGCGTTTCGAACTCGTCCATAGCGTCTGCATTGGCGTCGGATTCCTCGTCCGTGTCTGCTGCTGCACTGCGCGTGCGCTTGCCCGTTCGTTTCGTGGCCACTGCACTCTTAGGCCGCAGAACGGATTTGAGGACTCGACGTTTGCGCAATCGGGGAAGGTCTTCTTGGTCGCTGTCTTCAGGGGAGGATGCCTCGCTTTCTGACATGCGCGGACGAAGCGGGGTCACCGCCTCCTGCGAAGGTCCACCATGCTGCTTTGAAGCCGCCTTCAGCTCACGATAGATGACCTTTCTGGACCAGTCAAATGAAGATGTTTTCGCCTCATCCATCAGTTCCAGGATAACTTCAGCGCTTGCCGCGATCCGACTGTGCGCATATTCGTCGTCGTCAATCTCGAATCGATCGACCAGCGTAGATGCAACAAGGTCGAGATTCAGCTGACGCTTAGCCAAGTAACCCTCTTCCTTGAGATCGAGGATCATTTGGTAAATCGAATTCGCGTCGGCGTTCGTCAACCCTGACGAGTCTGCTACGCGGCCTTTTTCATCGTCCGTCTTTTCGGGAGTACTCTCTTCTTCCTCCTCAGATTCGACCTCGTCCACGCCTTCAATCTGCGCCTTAATCTGTTCATAATCCTCCTATCGCCGGAGATTAGCACCCATACTCGAACTGGAGAAGAAAATCCGAGACATACTGGAAATCTTTCGCTCAGGTGGGCGAGAATATGCGTTGTCGACCACTGCACATTCTCCTCCCCCTTCAACATCCGTGACAGCAAGAAGTTATGATGCTTGTAGAACACCTCGGCGGAATCATCTGCATCCTCGCAGATCCCATGCGTGTGGCTGACATACTGTTTAGGCAAAAGGCAGAGAGCCGAGACATTAGCCTTGAATCATCCAATCGCCATGCATCCCGAGCATGCGCGCGCCAGCCATGTCTTATCCTTGTGTCAGGTCTTGTTTCTCTTTTTTAACCCTCGTCCAACTTTTTTGTCCTTGTAGGTATATGGGGCAGAGGGAAATACACTCACCTCCTCAAATAGGTACTCCACACTGGGACCCTCGAACTTCCTCCTACCCCTCTTACGCTTATGTCGATCCGCTAGAAAATATAACAGATCGATCGCCTCCACTACCTCATTGAACATCGGTTTATAGCCCTTCGCCGGAGAGATGGAGAACCACCCCGCCCGCCCCGCAACCCAAAACCCGACTTCTCCGTCATTATGTTGGCCATAGGCGTAGTGCGTGACATTCTCTAGGACAATGCGTTTGGTGAGATATTCCGGATCGAGCACTATCATTCACAGGATGATGTCAGCATCATCCAACTCGCAGTAGCGCAACATTCAATCCTGTCAACGGGGAAAGATATGAGGAACGACAAACCCAGAGACTCCTGTTCTTCCTCCACTTCATCCAAACACCCCGTTACTTGGACAGGGTTGTCCGGCGAGGCTGTGAGGAGATTGGCATAGCGGGATTTCCCCGGAAACAAAACGCGGACCTCGGACAGGCTAAATTCCTCCCACTCGTTCTCGTCCGTCAGAGCCGGGTCGCGAGCGGCGAGGACGTTATCTTCGCGCGAGGTCATGTCTCTGGTGGTGGGGGGAGCATATTGTTATCTGCGGTGCTGATGCAATGGGGATTGAGGTGAAAGTTTGAGTAAATCGGAAAGCGACCTGAACGATAATGGCTTGGATAGTTCGAGGGGTTCTGCGTAAACGAAAGATATTATGAGGAAAGACCAGGTGGAGAGGAGAACGAAAGGAATTTATAATTGGGAAAAGACTGGCAAGAGGGACAGACAGGAACGAGGGGAGCTGAGAGGAGAAGCTTAGAGTGTACCAAGAGAGAGAGGGAGCGAGATCCGAGAAATTACGTATCATTACACATTAAATTGCGGGGATAAGAGAGTGAAATTCTGGTAATTACGGGCGCATGACAGTCGAGCTACTACTACCAATTACTACTGCTCACTTCAATGCTCCGGGATGGGCGGTCATTTCCGACAACAGCAACATGGCGGGCTACATGTGGTTCTGCCGTTTCAGACCGCTGAACGGACCGCCTATACTAAACCGGCAGAATTGCGAGGCAACGAGCCGAAATTTAGAATCCTTCTCCGGATGGTCTCTCTGGCCTAGCATTTATTCATCAATTGTGTCAATTCCACGAGCTACATTCACGGACTATCAGCTTCAAGTGCTTGAACTGCGCTTTCACATTACACATCTTCTGAACCTGTGAAGCTCTTCCGTACTCACCCCTCTCGCGGCCGATGGGCCTCCCCCGCAGCTTCAAGCTCTTCCGCACCACCATGAGCGGAGAAAAGATCTACGAAGGCGTATTCGGTATGCATGAGCCCGTCTCCTCATCCTTAACTCCACTGTCATCCCAACTCTATCTTCTTTACTCTCTTACTCAATATCCAACCCAACTAACGAACCCCTTAAAAAAAAACAGCCGTCCACAAACCCCAAGGCGTGAGCTCTGCGGACGTGATCCGCACGCTTCAGAAACACTTCAACCCGTCCGCGCTCTTCCAACCGTGGCTGGCGCACGAGCGCGCGCGGCGCGACCGGGAGAACCAATTCCAGCGGCGGCGGCGGCGCACGCAGCGCCTGGACCTGAAGATCGGGCACGGGGGCACGCTGGACCCGCTGGCGACGGGGGTGCTGGTGGCGGGCGTCGGCAAGGGCACCAAGTACCTCAACAACTTCCTGGGGTGCACCAAGACCTACGAGACGGTGGTGCTGTTCGGCGCCGAGACCGACACCTACGACGTCCTGGGGAAGGTGGTGCGTCGCGCGCCCTACGAGCACATCACCCGCGAGGCGGTCGAGCGCGCCCTCGACCAGTTCCGCGGCAAGATCATGCAGCGCCCGCCTATCTTTAGTGCGTTGCGTGTGCAGGGGAAGCGGTTGTATGAGTATGCCAGGGAGGGGGTGGAGCCGCCCGTTGAGATTAAGGCGAGGCCCGTGGAGGTCTTGGATTTGAGGGTTGTCGAGTGGTTTGAGCCGGGGACGCATGAGTACAAGTGGCCCGAGGTGGAGGCCGTGGGGGAGGAGAGGGAGGTTGCGGAGCGCATGTTGAGGAAGGAGGATGCTCTTCCGGTTGGGGAGGGTGTTGAGGCTGCTGAGGAGGGGGCGGGGAAGCGGAAGGCTGAGGCTGAGGCGGAGGCCTCGCCTCCTGCTGAGACTCCCAAGGTCGAGGAGGGAAGTGGCCCCGTGGCTGGCGCGGAAGAGTCCGAGGAGGCCCCCGCTGCCAAGAGGGTCAAGGTGTCTGAGGACGGTGACAGCGTTCCTGCACAGTCTGGGGAGGCCGCCGCGGCGGAGTCGTCAAGCGCCCCGGAAGCGACCGAGAAGAAAGAGGAAGCACCCGCTCGGCCCCAGCCCGCGGCTGTGAAGATCACCATGACCGTCTCGTCCGGCTTCTATGTTCGCTCCTTGGCGCACGACCTGGGCAAGGCCGTCGGCAGCTGCGGACTGATGAGCTCCCTGGTCCGCTCTCGTCAGGCCGACTTCGTGCTGGAGCCCGAGAAGGTGCTCGAATACAAGGACCTCGAGGCCGGCGAGGAGGTCTGGGGCCCCAAGGTGCAGCAGTTCCTGCAAGAATGGGAGGACAAGAGAGCCGCTGAAAACGAGGCCGAGGGAAAAAACTAATTCATTCTATCTGTAATTGATCTGGGTTTGGCGTTTCAAACGAAAAGGGTGGATGGTTTTCTTCATTTCTAAACCTCGGTTGAGTTCTAGATAATACATTCTGCAGAAAGCAGGACTAAAGTCCATAGACGAGAGGACCACAGTACTAGGACAGCCACCTGGTGTCCGGAGACCTCCGACATGGGCAACCAGAATCATACAATTCCATATTCAATGATCTACTGACCAGGCTCACTTGGAGCCCGGTCGTTGGAAAGAAGCGAAGCGCGCCCAATTGGAGATGAAACCCAGTCACATCAATACTGACGGAAGGTTCACGCGAATTCGAGAATGTCAAATAGGCCCACAGCAAGTGACTGGGATGTGCTGAAATCACAGGAACCCAAGAAGTGAAGCACAAAGCTTGAAGATTGAAGAAATTAAAAACAGATACCGAACAGCTGGTAAACAAAATGGTCCATTTTAGAGGGGTATACCGCTGAAAACACCGGGTAACAAGATATAGAAAGACGGCGGAGAGTATGCATGGTTAAGCGATGAACGAGGATGCAAATGTTCTCTAGAGTAATGCAAGGGACTATTGAGCGAGCGTTTGACCGTAGTTGCGGTGAGCATCAACCAATGCTGCTTCCAAGTTAGCGAACGAAGTCGATATCAGCGAGAGATGACCACTTACTTTGAAGAACGAAAGATTGGCCATTCCTTGATTCGCAAGCACATTGAAGCGTGCTTCCGTCGTTGAAGTCTAAGAGGATACTGTTCGGAAGTTCCTGTCGATCTTCATCCGGAAGACAAGGCGTGCGAAACTCGGTCAAATGGTATCGCTTAACCAGGTTACGATTGCCCGAGTCAAGGTTTCCAGGTGTTAGCACCAGATATCCCTTGTCATCGATACGGATGAAGCGACGTTTCCATAGCAGAGTATCCGGAAACTGGACGTTGACCTCGCCAATGTCAATTGCTTGGGCGGCTTCACGAGCAACTTCCGGCTTGTCTTTCGGCGCCGTCTCTTCCTCGTTGACCATTGGATTTAGAGCAGCCATGACGGTCTTGCGGGAATTAGAAGTGATCGACGACATACGACGGAGGAGCCGGGAAGTGCGGGACGTCTTCTTCTCGTCAGGAGAAGAGGGTACATCAGGTGAGGGAGTGTCGTCGATGGCTTCTTCATTTTTGGGGGTAGAGGAATGAGACAACCTGCTCTCAGAGCGCGAGATAGGCGCAACGGAGGGTTGCTGTTCCAATGCCTCAGAAGCCGCGGACACGCTCGGCTCCTCAGCTGGCGTGACCACCGGCTCGGCTATATGACTTGGTGGAATGGGGAAATCGGGAATAGTGTTGTGCTCGATAGTCAGGGGACTAGCAAGGAGGTTGAGCGAGCTTGGCTCAGGGGAATCGGCGGTTGGTTCGATTCCGGTGGAAGGACGCTCACGAACTATGCGAGCGGTCACGGAGACCGAACTCGCGCTACGCGTGAGACCAGGACCAGCCTGAGATACAGGACGCCGTAGGCTGGTTGTGCGAGAGAAGGATTCGGGGTAGAAGGAAACAGGTCTCGAGATCGTCGAGGCCTCGGAATAGCCCTTACGCAGGGACTCGAAGGAAGGAGCGGCCAGGGTCTGGCCAGCGGTAGGGGTGGTTTCGCGGGTGTTGGAGAACTTCTCCAACGCCTTGATGCGCTTGGAGATGCCGGACGAGACATTGATTTTTTTGGCCACTAGGACGGGGCTGTTGCTGTCTCCCGCATCGGCGTACGAGGACGACACCGACCGACCCATGGCTAATGCCTGCATTTCGGGGGGTTGATGTCCAATAGCGCTTGGATTTGAGACGGCACGGGAGTTCCTCCACGCGTCGGGCGAGGTGTTGCCGTTGCTTGTGTTCGAGTATCCGGGGGAAAGGGGTGAAATGCCGACCGAGATCGGCTTGGCCTCTTCAACGGTGGCACTTTTTAATTCTTCCATGAAAGAATCGTCAGAGAGAAGGTTCTCGTCATCAGAGTAGTCTGGAGTAGGTACTTGAATGGGTTCAAGGTAAGGTTTGCGTTTCTCCTTTCGAGTAGTACTATGCTGTCGCTCCACATTCGAGGATTCAGGGGTCAGGTCATGCTGCGGCTCGGGAGAATGAGGCACGGTGATCGACGGCGAATCGGGGGAGGGAGTTGGGCGCGAAATGAAAGAAGGAGAGTTGGGCTGAGGACTTGATTCGGATTGAAAAGCCTGAATTGTTGATTCCGAAGTCGAATTGACCTCTTGTTCGCCAGGAACAAGAGGATTGTTGCTGTTGTTATCCGTTTGGGGTGGCGAGGGGCCAACAATTTCTTCCTTCGGAGCTTTTCCAGAATCGTTCTCTGGTGGGACGTGGAATACGGCGCTAGGCGTGCAGGGGCCACCCGTAGTCTCCCCGTCGTCGGACGCAGCCAAGGCCCCTTCTAAAGCGTGTGTTTCAGATTCCGACAGGGTGGATGTCGGCTGGGAGGTTTTAATAGTTGCTGTAATCTGGCGGCTGTTTTTGTCGGTCGATGCTTGAGGATTAGGGGTCGCCGTATCAGCCTCCTGCAGGCACAACTCGGAATTTGTCTGACCGGGAACTGTAGGGCTCCCTTCCTCCTTTTGTAATGCCCCAGGAGTCATGGTTCCCTCCGTTTCAGATAGGGGTTTGTTGCCGGGTTCCGAAACTGGTACCGGCTTGTCCTGAAGTTTGACTTCTTCAGGGAGCTGGGAGTTGGTATTCTCCTTATTCTCGGTCGGATCC
This sequence comes from Aspergillus aculeatus ATCC 16872, assembly GCF_001890905.1. Classification (NCBI taxonomy): domain Eukaryota; kingdom Fungi; phylum Ascomycota; class Eurotiomycetes; order Eurotiales; family Aspergillaceae; genus Aspergillus; species Aspergillus aculeatus. Next base: position 771,246 of record NW_017962985.1, read on the forward strand.
GATTTCACTGCCCCCTTTTTGTCAGCAGCTTCGCTCTTCTTCTCTTCTCTTGCTTTCTTCGCCAATTGAGTTTTCCGCATTTGAAGTGCCTTCATCAACCGTTCTCTCTCTTGTGATGCCCCCGATGATAGCGCACTCAGAGACTTGGCACCCGGAGACAGTTTGGGTCGAGATATAGGTGTCGACAATGGAGGCAACAGCAAAGGCGGTACAGTAGGCACTTTGATAGATGCGGGTGTGCTGCTGCCCCCTTGAGACTGAGGACGCGAAGCACTCGGGCTGGCCTTTCGCAAGGACGATGACCGAACCCCCGCGGGCAACGAGGCTACCGGTCGCTTGTCAGCAGACCGCGACAGGTTGCCTGCAGTGCGAGGCCGTCCACTCCCGTCCAATGACGGCCGCGGGCCAAGCTTGGCTTTGGGTACGTATCCAGCTGCACGATCAATCTCCTTTATGGATGGCCGGGTCGACTGTGAGGACCTGCGAGGCTCGGAAGCAGCCTGTGTAGCGTCCTCCTGAAAGTTTCTCAGGGAAGGTGCACGTTCCGAATTGGCTACTGAAGAGGACCGATCTCTACCTGGAACGCTTTCCAGGATTGTCACACTCGACTCAGGACCAATGGGCGACTGTTGTACACTGGACATCACGGATGGGGGAACTACCGTGGCTTCGGAGATCTGACTGTAGGCTCTTTGTCGCATCTCGCTCATCGGTGGTATTGCTGGGGCTGTGTCTTTGTCTACGGGCTGCTCTTCCGCATCCTCCGCGATTTCCATCAGTTTGCGACGGCGGAGGGAGCTGCACGAGGAGTTAATTGAGCCGGAAGCCGTATGTAGCAAGCATGCGGATGACAGGGCGCTTTCAGTGAGTTCCGATGGTTGTTTCACCGAGAAGACCGTATCATGCGGCGAGAACTTGTCTAATATGGACTGGAATTGTACCGTCGTTCGAGCTGGAAGGGTGACGATTGCGTCAGCGTGAGAGGAAATCAAGGTCGAAGGACTGACGACAGTCGCGCACCTTGAAGCAGCCGAGACATGCCATCGGGCAAGTAGCTGAGCACGACCTTTCGCCGGCGGTATTGGAGAAAGCCATAGAGCGGTGACGTCTCTTCATAACCTTCGATTGCATTGCGCACATCAGGGACCCCACCTGTCCCTCGCTCGAGGAGAGCTACCTCATCCCTTGATACATACCGAAGCAGAAACCTAAATGACCACAGTCATGCGCATGAGTCTTTGTGTGCGATTGCGACGAATGTGGAGACCCTTGCGACCGGAGAAACAGCGGGCGCAGGGGATGCAAGAAGTGTAGTTGGTGTGAGAGGGGAAGGGGAAGCGACTCACCATCCGCCGGCCTCGGTCAAAGCGGTTTGATAGGCTTCGATGACGGGGGGATGATCGAGCCCATTGAGCGACATGACGGGAGCCGCATTGGAGACCAACGACTTGCTTGGTCCGGAAGTGATCACAGCGTAGTGTATTTGTAGTGATTCTTCAAAGGCGAAAGGGAGAAAGACGGTGGAAGTGGGTAGGTGTGGAGGCGGATGAAGGAGAGGGGGGGAGAGGGGAAGAACGACGATGACAAGCTCAAAATGCGACCGACGGGTGACTTGGAAAGTGAACGTTCTAGATAGATAGGGAAGAAGGCTGGGGGATCCGACGATTAGAGAACGGGTCTGTCTCCTTCAGGTAGAGCAGCGGGGACACTAGGCTGGAAAAGGGAGAGATTAGTCTTCAAAAAGGACTCCCCATCCATTACTAGGTATTGTCTCGAGCAGAGAAGAATGACAAAATCCCAGCAGAAGTGGTGGTGGTCAAGTTATGGTCTCCAGTGCTCAGGAGTTCAGGGGCTGATCTTTCGAGTGAGTACTCCGTACTTGCAGTATTTAGTGGGTGGCCCTCTCCACTTTTGGGGTTCGCCGATAGGGATTAGTCGTTCTCGACAGGGAACGCGCAGCTGGTCCCCGCCACGTTCCTGGACCGTGGGCATATCCCCTCAACAAACAATGTCCGGTTGATTAGTTAGTTGATTAGCAAAGTGACTGCTAGTTATGCAGGTGCAGGGATGACTTGAAGTCGAAGCAGGAACTGCAACAATGACAGTTCTGCAATTGAGAATAGCTCCAGAGTCAATCTTTGTATCTTCCCCTCAGGCACCAAACCTTCCTACTAAACTTTAGTGGTGGAAAATGGAGTCCTTCCGGGCGAATCGGGATACTTCATGAAATGGATCCCTACCAAGCTATTTGATTTATTACATACCTTACAACATCATGCCATGGTTCCTGCAGTGCTTCTGAATGTGTATGATGGCTTGATCCATCCACAAACAGGGACAGCTATCATGCCTATCCATAATACATTCAGTCGAGATCTCAATACTCGTTTGTGTATCTCGGCGGGATCTTGAACTTCCTGGGATACCATCCTCAAGGTATCCGTGCGGGCAGCTGTATAGTCCGTATACCTTGATTTCGGAATTTCTCCTGCATGAAATGCATAGCTGCAGCAACAGCTCCACTCATCCCTTCGATATGACACCTGCACAAGTCTCTGTGACCCTGCCCAGAGGCAAAAGTCCGACCACCCCCGAGTTGACAATCCAGATGGAGCGACGCGACTACTCCACTTGTTGAAGAATTCCGAGAGCAGCACAGTATTCAGCAGCCCTCATGTTTCGGAGTTGCTGGTGAGATGCCCCGGGATTCCAGGCAAGATTCTAGACCAGACTTGGAATCTGGGGCAAAAGTACGAGGCGTTGTTCTTTGACTTGCACTGCACACAAGACGAGTCAAGGGATAGAGCATTGTTATACTGTGTAGCAAGAAGAACGCCCATACTTACATCTTTCCAGGGATCGACCCGTTGCGAAAGAGTGGCTTAGCGGGATCATTTGATAAACCGTACCTTGCAGCTACTTTTGTTTGGGCGATTGCATTGCTGTACTACCTCACTCCCCGGCTCCCTGTCACCATCCGAAGTCATGAACCTGCAGATCAGCCGCATTCCCTCCCGCCCCTTGGATGGTTTTCCTGCTGGTGGACGCATCAATTTTAGCAGATTGGGCCGTCACCGATACTCGTACTTATGCGACCAGTGTTGCTTTTTTTGAGTATTGTCGACACCTCTCAGCTCGGCTGGGCCCGCTCGGGGACTGCCGATGCGGAGACCAGCCGAAAGCCAGGCGAGAGTACAGCGCATCGTATCTTGGTTGGATCGTCTTTTTCACGCAAATATCGATTCTTGGATTAAAGAATTCTACCCTGCAATTGAATTTTGATTGTCCCTTTCCGGCATGCTTCTGTTGCAGGGCGGTTGTCAACATAAGAAGCAGAGATGCCGTGGTGGAGGAAATACGTCGAAAGGCCGACAGATGGGATGTCATTTCAGTATTGGGGCACGATCCAGGTGACTCGACTGACATCGGTGATTTTCAACTTGGGATAAGGCTAATTAGACTTCCAGGCGATGTGTGACCTTGCTGAAGATCGGGCTTAACGGCTAGAGCAAGACTTTATGCTATAGATCTAGATTGATTATATGCTCTCACTTCAGAGCGTCTAACGCAGACGAAAAAATCATGACGAGTCCAGTCTGGACAGATCATAATCACAACCCACTGAGTTTCAATCGATTTGCATTTCCTCCGTGGAGATCTCTATCCTCTAATGACATGCACGGGTAAGTAAATATTATCAACTACCGTGCACATCTTAGGCTTCTATCACAGTCCGTCTCACTACTAATCGGAGTTGGTGTACAAACCGGCCCTTGATGTAACAAATAGCTTCTCGCGTGAAACTGCTGTGCCTTACTACGTTATGCGACCCGGAGTCTGTAATACAACGCACTGCCTTAAGCGAAGCTTTACATAGAACATGCCTGGAACGTGCTTCAGGCTCAGGCTTCACTTCTTAAAGCAGGCTGGTGCCCTATCAGAAAACTATACTTGGGTCCAATCTACTCTCATGCAAGACTTTACACTAGTTCTGTAATCGACTGAGAACCTGACTCGATGCGCGCATTGCTATATATAGGAGCATTGGGAGTGCTCCCACCGCTATGTACTGGCCATCCACAACACGGGCCAGTCCGGAGCTTTGTGGATCTCAACCACTTCCGCTTGACACCAAGAGCCACTTACGTGGACTCCTCCACTATCTCCAACCTCGCGCTGCAGTATCCCTCCCTTGGGCAGGAAGACTATGTTGAAACAGCTACAAGGCTTGTTCGAAGCCTCTCGCCAGGAACAAGCTTTCGAATCATCAACAACCATTATATCGGAGACAACGGAGTCGGGCATGTGTACTTCCGTCAGACCCTGCATGGAATCGACACTGAGAACGCTGATTGCAATGTGAACGTAAGACAATCTATCTCCTGAGTTGAGAGAATGTACTCATGTTTTCAGATTGGCAAAAACGGGGAGATCATTTCCTATGGGAGTTCCTTCTTTGCGGGCAACTTCCCAGCGGGTGATCCGATAGCACAGTCAAATCTCTCAGACCCGATTCTTGCTCTTCAACGAGTAGTGGACATTTTGCATCTTCCTATTACAGTTGACACGGTCAGAACAAAACCAGTCACACAAAACAACACCTACATTCTCCAAGGAACCGCAGGCGCAGTCTCAGATCCAACCGCTAACCTCGTGTACCTAGTCACCCCAAACAACACGCTCACCTTGACCTGGCGAGTTGAGACAGACGTGCAAAATCACTGGCTCATCACATTCATCGACGCAGCAACCAGCACCACAATCCACGGAGTAATCGACTACGTCTCCGAGGCATCCTACCAAGTCTAGTGAGCAGTAATCCCCGCCATCCTCTCTGTTCAGAACTTACCCTTCCAATCCAGCCCATGGGGCATCAACGACCCCACGGACGGCACGCGCATCATCGTCACCAACCCATGGGACCTCGCCTCCTCCCCGTACACCTGGCACAGCGACGGGCTCGCCAACTACACCAGCACGCGAGGCAACAACGCGATCGCGCAGTGGAACCCCAGCGGCGGGCGGCCCTACCGCAACAACTACCGGCCGTCAGCCCCGACCCTGGAATTCCACTACCCCTACGCCCCGAACCAGACCTACCCGGCGGCCTACCTCAACGCCTCGATCACGCAGCTCTTCTACACCGTCAACGCCTACCACGACCTGTTGTACCAGCTCGGCTTCACCGAAGCCGCGGGCAACTTCGAGTTCAACAACGGCGGCCGGGGCGGCCGGTCCCACGACTACGTGATCCTCAACGCGCAGGACGGCTCCGGCACCGACAACGCCAACTTCGCCGCGCCGCCCGACGGGATCCCCGGCCGCATGAGCATGTTCCTGTGGGTTGAGCCCGGGTCCGCGACGGATGTCATCCGAGACGGGAGCTTCGACTCCGGGATCGTGATCCACGAGTATACCCATGGTTGTACGTTTCCAACCACCTCTCTTCCACCCTGACCACCACCCCCTTCCACCAGCTTGAAACCGCTAGCTGAGCGCCAGGAAAAATAGTATCAACCCGGTTGACCGGCGGGCCCCACAACGCCGGCTGCCTCAGCACCCTCGAATCCGCCGGCATGGGCGAAGGCTGGGGCGACTTCATGGCCACCGCCATCCGCGTGAAGCCGGCAGACTCGCGCAACACCTCGTACGCCGTGGGCGCCTGGGCCCAGGCCACCAAGTCCGGGGTGCGCGCGTACCCGTACTCGACCTCCTTGCGCGAGAACCCGCTGCTGTATACCCATGTCAATGAGTTCGAGGGCGTGCATGCCATTGGAACAGTATGCTGTATGAGGTGATGTGGAATCTGATGGATCGGTATGGGGTGGGTTGTAGTGTGGGTGGGGGGTTGGGGATCAGTGGTGCTGGTGGTAGGTATCTGCATCGTGGTTTTGGCAAAGGGGCGAGGGAGATGGATGGGAGGTATTTGAGCTTGAAGTTGGTGGTGGATGGGATGGCTTTGTGAGTTATCTATTCCCATGTTCGTTCGTCTCTTCTGGGGGTAGAGCTGACTGAGCATAGACAACCGTGTAATCCGACCTTTGTACAAGCGCGTGATGCGATCCTGGACGCAGATGTGGCGCTTACTGGGGGCAAGAATCGGTGTGAGATTTGGAGGGGGTTTGCGAAGAGAGGATTGGGGTCTGGGGCGAGGTATCGTCGGTTCAGGAGGGTGGGGAGTACGACTATCCCTCCTGGGGTGTGTCAAGATTGAAAGAGGTAAACTAGCATGCTTCATCCTATGGAGCGGGGTCTATAATCAAGATATATCGCGCTATAGCCGACTTCTTTGTGGCATGTAGTTCAAAGTCGCAACCAGATTATGGCGATCAAACCACGGCGAAAAACGCTCGACTCTGCATCACCCTCGCCACCAACAGCAGCAGACTCCCCACCAGAAGACTCACGCCCGAGTAAATGGACAACGATAAATAGCCATACTTCTGAGCAAGCTCCCCACTAATCGGAATCCCGGCCATAGCACTGTGCATCACCTCAAGTTAGCCATCATAACCGACACACCCCGTTAATGGGAACAGAATATCCTTACGAAAGAGACGCAGCAGCCATCACAACCCCGACCGCAAGACCAACACTCTTCGACGTCGCCAGCTGCAGCGCACACGCCTGCTGAAGAGACAGAATAGCCTAAGATTTACGTTTCCATTAGTCGCTGGTGTCCCAGCGTTCGAGTCAGAGATCTGCCTACCCCGGAGGAAAACCCATAAGCAGCCGAGAAGATCACCAGACCCGCCACGGACGTCACCTTCGTCCAACACAAGGCGATTATCCCCGATGTGAACGTAGCCACGAAGCAGCAGTTGAAGCGTCCGTACCGGTCCGCCAGGATCCCTGGCAGGATCCGGCCGAACAGGGAGGCGCCGTTGATGATGGAGATGGTGTAGAAGGCGAGATTGGCGGAGAAGCCCTGCGCGACGGCGTAGGAGGTTGTGTAGAAGAATGGGGAGAACATGCCGAAGTAGATCATGAAGAAGGCGAGGCAGGTTAGGTGCATGGTGGGATTCTTGAGGATTGAGGGGGGTTCGTGTGAGGAGGGTTTTTGCGAGTGCTGCTCTTGAGGGATGATGGGGCTGCTTGATTTTTCAGTATCGAGGGGCGCCGAGGATCGTGTTTGAGGAGTGGTGGTGGTGGTGGTGGTGGTGATTGATAGGGGAGGATGGGCCGGGGGTCGGCAGCAGAGACAGGAGACGATCAGAAGAGGGATCATGATGAATGCGACGATGCGCATGGTCCATCCGAAGCCAATCCGCGGGTTTTGGAGGAGATTGTTGACTGCAATGGGCCAGATGACGCCGCCGAGGGAGGAGCCGGAGATGACGATCCCCACTGCTGCACCCCGATTGACCTTGATGTGCTGGCCCACGAGGGCTATCATGGGGCAGGTGAGAAGTGATTGGGAGATTCCCAGAAGAATTCCTTGGGCGAGGATGAATTGGTAGAGTTCCTTGCAGAGAGAGGTCATCATGAGCGAGAAGACGGTTCCGAAGGATCCCATGCAAAGGAGTATCTGTTCGCAAGTCAGCCGGGTTTTGGGCAGTGATCTGGCTGTAGAAAGACGCACCCTTGGCCCAATTGTGTCAAGCAATGGGCCCGATACGAGTGATACAGAGAAGATAAAAAACACAGCCAGTGCTCCGATCCAGGCAATGGTAGACTGGGACTCATCCGCCAGCTGAGCCTTCGAGTAGTACTCTTCGAACAGGCCAAATGAGTTCACAAAGCCGACTGTGCAGAAGACACCAGTAAAAGACCCTAGAAGCATGAGACATGCTCGGGGTCTGAGACTGTCAGCGTGCTCAGGGCCTCTGATTGAATGTCAGGAGAGACTCACGTGTATTCGCTCTGGGGCTTCGAAGGTTGATCGGAGCTACCCATCGTGGAAGGTCAATCGGCTTCTGCTGATTGTGGTGGATGTCTTGGATATGAGCTCGTGTAGAGTCATCGCTATAGTAGGCATGTTGAATACTTTTATAACATGATGAGAGCAGTAGTAATTAATGTGAACTTTCTCCGTCCGGAGCGTCCGAGACGTGTGGATTGTGATTGTTTGCTGGCACGGCTGTCTGTAGCACAAGTACTGTGAATGAATGGCGGCTATTCCTCAGCAAAGGTGCTGGACGGTCCGCTCCGGGGCCCGGACTCTCCGCGGACTCTCCGAGCGGGCCGCCAAATAGACAGCCTCCCAACTTCCTATTGCCAATTACACATCCGCTGTTAGCCCTTTACTCACTCGGATGTTTCAGGCTCTGATGTTTGATCACAGAGCTCCTATGAGCTTGTCGTACTAACACCAGAAGCTGTGACTTCCTTGTCGTGTGACGCAATCTGAGTCGGACCTAACAGCTAACCTCAGTATGAAGCGGAAGGCCGCACCAGGACCTCGCGATCTTCAGCCGAAGCGAACGCCTCGCCAGGATCCTGTCTCCTGTGAATCATGCAGGACAAAGAAAATCAAATGCGATCGACAGCAGCCATGTGCAAGTTGTTCCTTTCGCAGATTGACCTGTAGATATGAACGACCTGGGGCTACCGCAAGAGAGAGCAGGCTCCGAGAGACCCCGACATCAAGCCATGATCGCCCTGTGCTCCCTCAGAGTCCGCAAGACAAGCATACTCTCTCACCTACAAAGACTCTAGCCTCGAAGAAAAATAGGGAGTTGATGCAAACAGCTGACTGGCTGGAAAATATCCACATGGCCGCGAGGATTCCAACAGCCACTCCAGATTGGCTGCGCGACGGGCTGCGTGAGCCTCAAAGAACTGGAAACCCAGTCCCAACTCCGGAAGCTCGTCCCTCCATATCTTCGCTCGCATACTTGTACAAGGACCGGTCTGCTTCCAAAGAGAATCCAGCGACAATTAGCTTGAGGGAGTACCTCCCCGATAGAGACCAGGCAATGTCACTGTTTCAATACTATATCGACTACGTCGGGCCCTTGTACCATATAATCATTCCAAGTCGCGTCAAATCCCAGGTTGATGACATCTATCGCTCGGTTGAAGTTGAATCACCGATAATTCTCGATCATCTGGCTTTACTCTTCAGCATAATGGCAAGCTCTCTTTACCTGCAACTGTCCCTGGAGAGTTCTGCCGATGCAGAGGCCTGCAGTCGCGAGTTTTCGTACCTGACTGGTGCGGCCCTGATCCAGGGTGATTATACCGTATCTCCCACGATAGAAGGGCTGCAAGCGACCATGGTCGTCATGCACAATCTCTACGTTTGGAACATACAGCCAACAGTCAGCGGACTTTTCGCGCTGGGGTCTATTATTACCCAGGCTAAAATTCTGATGCTCCATTGCATCGATTCGCCGCGAGTTCGAGAGGAACGAGAAGCGACTGGGTTTGACTGCTTAGAAGTAGAACTCAAAAGACGGCTCTGGTGGGACTTGGTATCTTATGACTGGTAAGCTTCACTGGATCTGTGACTAAAATAACTGCATCGCTGAGAATTTCGATCAAGGCTCCTTGGTAACTTGACTGGTCCCCAAGAATGGACATACTCGATACAAGAGAATCATATGAACGTTCAACAACCATCGAATACCGACGACGAGCTCATCGAGAAGGAAGGTGCTGTAACGTCACTGCCCAGCTGCGTACCTACAGACATGTCCTATGCGCTCCAGCGCCTCAAGTTGGCAACCCTATGTCGTGAAATCATTGACGCGACATCACACGATCACCTTCATGGTCTAGAGCTAGACTACAGCAAAATACTTGAGCTGGATCGCAAATTCCATCAACTGATCTCAGAGATCCCGGAATTCTTCCGCCTCGATCCGGGCTCCCAGCGCCGATTTGAGCCACTCTATAAAGAGCGACCCGCCATTGCATGGCAGAGGTATGTCCTACAGCAAGGCTTCTTCTCTCGGCTGTGCCGATTGCATCGGCATCACTTCATCCGTGGCGCGCGTGAGCCCACCTTTGCGTGGTCTCATCTCATCGGCCTCCAATCCGCTCGAAAAGTAATCGAAATCAGGAAGATTTTAGACGAAGGCGACCTCGGCTATAATCCGCCCGTCTCAGTGGTTTGGTCTGTCACTCACCATGTGTTCATGGCTACTGTGATCCTCTTGATGGATGCTTGCTTCAACTGGGATGATATCCTGGCGGAAAGAAGGAAGGAGGAAGTGCTCGACGCCTGCCGCATGCTAAGCAAGGCACACGAGTCGTCTTCACTGGTACGAGAAGGTATAGATGCGATGATGAGTGTACTACAGAGACATTGGAAGAGCAGCACTCAATCATTCGCCGCACAACACGAGGTCAATCCATCCAATGCGCCGCTTGGACCGCGACTGGTCAAAGAACCAGTGCGCATCAATACAGCCATGACGGGTGTTTACAATACACCATCCACGGCGATCGATGTGCATGATGATACAATAGATACAACAGCCGCAGACTTGCCTCCTGATAGGCAACTTGAAGACATTTGGTCAGAAATGCTGGAAAGCGGTAACAATATGACGCTAGAGTCTGCGGACTGGACGGATTTACTTAATGAGTTGACGGATACCAGCCTGCCTGGCAGTCGTCCTTTGGCTCTTAGTTGATGATGGTCGGAGATGGACGAAATGGGACTTGTCACTGTTAGATGCTTGGACGGCTCTGTTTCGATGACCCGTTTTCGAGTCCGTTGTCGCATGAGACATTTCGAAGTCATACACAGAAATTACAATTCATAGAGGGCATAATTCATGGTCTGTACACTTGAAACCAGCACTAATTTCAAGCTGTTGCGCCAACTATCAAATTGGCTAATGATCACCCGCTAGTCTTCAACCGTCACATTGACCTTACTAGTGTCTTGACCGGGGCAATCCATCAGCTTCGAGCTCCAAAGTTGATGCGGTGAACTCACAGAAAGCCACATGATCCTTGATATTCATGGCAGCGTCGTATGGCTTGGCATAATACCACGCTGCATTAGGATATGTTTTTTCTGAATGATGCATGATGTCAGTCATACTTTCTGGAAAGCAGAAGCAGGCTCCAATGACAGACCTCCCACTACAACGGAATAGTACGAAGCATGTCCTTTCCATGGACAGAACGTAGACAGATCAGTCGGGACAAACAGAGAATCATCCTTGATTGCTGAGGAAGGAAACTACTGGATGTGAGCATAGCCAAACAAAATGACCAGGACTGAGAGTCTACATAAATGTTGCCTTCGACCGTTTCCCACGATGCGGTCTCAGCAAGGACGGTGTCGTCAACGATAGCCTTCGCGACAGGCATGATGGGTAGAGTTGGTTCTCTTGTCGGAATATGTTTCGAATGGAGAAGAGAAAGGAAGAAAGGTTGGAAAAATTACGAAGTTGACATTGTTCAACTACCATGATTACAAACTGGAGGCACGTGAGTGCGGGGAAACCGGCATACCATAATATCATCGATAAGGGTCTATCCGCTTGGACATCCTAGGCTATATGCAAATTACTCTTCAGTGTGTGGTTCCACCCAATGTCTGCCCATCTCCTTCATATCTCTCAGATATTCGAAGTCCCAATTGTTGACGTCATAGTCATCAATCTCGTAAGGCCAGCCGACATGAACAAAATCCACGGCAGGGGGATTCCAAGGCCAATGGTGATTCCAGGCCGAATCTAGGCGGATGTTGCCGAGCGTCAGTCCTGGATCTGCGACAGCTTGCTCCAATGTCTCCACCAGCCGATCTCCATACGACGAGCAGGCCCGTGGTGTTGGTCTATCCCCGAGGTGTAACCGGTCATATGTTCGTTTGATGCATTGCTTCCCCTGGCGCACCAGTCGCAAGAGTTTCGAAGGGGACATTTCAGTGCACAGCGGATATCGCGCGAGGCGCAGGATCTTCCGCCACATCAGGGTCCGCTGGTCGCCCTTGGGATCGGCCAGGTTACAGAAGCCTCGGACGCGTTGGATCTCGTCCCGCAGCGCCACGCGCATTTCCCGCAACATGTTGCTTCTAGCCACGTTGATCTTCTCATAGATCGGAAGCGGCAGCACGGCGGTGGGAGGCGGGACCATGTGCGGATGTCGCATGATCAGCGTGCCCGTGGCTACCTTGAAGCCGTCACGCACGTTGAAGACCCACATGATGTACAGCATCCAGTCGATGACCTGCGCGTCGGACGGCTCCGGGTCGCCGGGCCACATGTTCTCCACCCAGGTGGTAACAACCGGCATCACGGGCCTAAACAGATGGAACTTGTCAACCACTTGAGCAATATCCTTGAGCAAGGCCATTTCGATACCTCCGCTCGGCATATTGGCCCACCTACCGTGGACGGCCTGCATGACCGTGTAGAACGCTGCAGGATTGACGTCGTCGTAAGTAAGGGTCAAATGGCCGTTCTTTCTGAACCGGATGCCTTCCTCGAAGTTGGGCTCGAACAGAGCATAGAAGTATGGGGAGGCTTCCGCGAGGTGTCGCGAGCTGCACAGTATCTTATACTGCCATCTGCCATTGTGGATGATCACAGTTACGTCGCTCTTATAGCAGAGCGTGTCTACGATCCCGTCGAACGGGCTTAGGAGGTCGGAACCGTATTCGGGCCAGTTACCCTCATCATTGGAGGGTTCTGAATCAGTGTCAGCCTCTGAATCGGAGTCGGAAGAAAGTACATCGTCTTCATCTGAGGAGTCCACATCCTCTGGTGGGAGCAAAGACCCCGGCCAGTGGAGGACAAATGGGGTGTTGGGAGGGGTAGGCATTCTGCAAACTCACCTTTCTTGCAACGGATTGGGTGTCAGCTTGATGAGAAGGAATAATCTTTGCATCTATTGACTGACTGAGGCGTTAATGTCAGATCACTTCATCGATGAGGAGTTGGCTGTCTTATATATAAGAGCCATGTCATCCCGCTATGAGAACTCCGTCGTATGTACTGGAGATGCTCAGAAAGTTGTATGATTGATATACATGTTGCGGGATCTTAATCGTAGTTCATTGTAAGCAGCTGAAGTGTTAAAAAAGGTCCCCCCTCAAATATATCGGAGATGCTCAAATTGCATGTATACCAGAAGATCTCCGCCATGGCTCATTGTCTAGAAATCGAGGAAGAAAACCGACCTGTGATTTCCTGAAGGAAGTTCTCATTATGAGAGGCACAAGTAATGAGAAAGCCCAACATTATGATTGACTAACAGTGTAGAAGTGTAGGACTGAAGTCAGGAGGCAATCAAACTGACGTGCTTCGCTTGTTGACCGCAGCATACGCCTAGTTTGAATCAGGATCATACCTGCTATCAATTAGCCTACCTTTTCCGGCTTCGCTGATGATAAGAGAAATGCGGGGGCGGGGCACTCGTCAATGACAGGGCGCGCAGCACTTGATCACCTCCTAGCGCTTGCTGCAACAATTCTTCTGGGAGGCCCTATTGGCGCATAACCTAGTATAAGGTGTGCCCTCTATGAATCGCGTATTGAAGGATATTCCAGGCAATTTGTATGGCTCAAGACACTAAACTCAGGTGGGGATAGCGCATGGCCTCGGAACGTCGGAAATGCGGAATGGCGGAATGGCCGCGCGCGCACGCCCTGCCGCTGACGAGAGACACAAAGTCCCCACAGGCTTATCGATAAAAAAGCTGTTCTTTCTTCTTCGCTACACTGGATCTTTCTTGTCTCATCGCCATTGTACATTATCTGGGCTTTTTTTTCTTGGTTGTTGGAGGCTGTCTGTCGCTTTCTTGCTTTGTGATCCTACCTAAATTGAGTTATACTCCTTCCTTCCTCCGGTACTCTTCGAGAGGCGTCTTCCGCAGCGCCGAGTCCTTCCCCGCACATGGATCGCGAACAGTTCAGAACAGCAGCTCATGCTGCGGTTGATGAGAGTCAGTCTTCCGGATTCATGGAAAACTAGTTTAGTGCTAATCCCAGCAGTCATCAACTACTTCGAAGGCCTCCCCTCCCAGCGTGTCCTCCCCACCGTCGAACCCGGCTACCTCCGCCCCCTGATCCCCGAGAACCCGCCGGAGCAGCCGGAAGAATGGTCGCAGATCCAGGCGGACATCGAGGACAAGATCAAGCCGGGACTCACGCACTGGCAGTCGCCCAACTTCATGGCCTTCTTCCCCGCGGGGGTCACCTACCCTAGTATCCTGGGGGAGATGTACTCGGCGGCGTTCACCGCGCCGGCGTTCAACTGGCTCTGCTCGCCGGCCTGCACGGAGCTGGAGACGATCGTGATGGACTGGCTGGCCAAGGCCTTGGCGCTGCCGGAGTGTTTTCTCAGTACCTCCGAGAACCGCGGCGGCGGCGTCATCCAGGTGACCGCCAGCGACACGGTGGCGACGATGATGATCGCGGCGCGCGAGCGGCGCGTGACGGAGCAGGTTGTCGCGGAGGGGCTCAAGCCGGATACTGTGGAATATGAGGACCGCATGATGGAGCTGCGGCCCCGGCTGGTCGCCCTGGCCAGCAACCAGGCGCACAGCAGCACCGCCAAGGGCTCCCTGCTGGCCGGCACCCGCTTCCGCAGCGTTACGGCTCGGCTGGAGGATAACCTGGAGATGACGGCGGCGGGGCTGCGCGAGGTGCTCGAGCAGTGCGAAAAGGACGGGCTGACGCCTTACTTCATCACTCTCGGGTTCGGAACGACCAACACGTGCGCCGTGGATCGGTTCGCGGAGATCAAGGCGGTGCTGCGCGAGAAGCCCCACTGGCAGCGGATCTGGGTGCATATCGATGCGGCGTATGCGGGCGCCGCCCTGGTGGCGGACGAGTGGCAGTACATCGCCAAGGACTTTGCGGAGGGCGTGGACAGTTTCAACTTGAACATGCACAAATGGTTGCTGGTCAACTTCGATGCAAGGTATGTTGTCCCAAGACTTGTTCGCTTAGTGCTATGTTGACACCCGGCATGATAGCTGCCTGTTCGTTCGCAACCGGTACGACCTCACCAACGCCCTGGACATCACCCCGGCCTACCTTCGCAACGAGTACTCCGACTCCGGCAAGGTGACCGACTACCGCAACTGGTCCATGTCCCTGGGCCGGCGCTTCCGGGCGCTGAAGATCTGGTTCGTGATGCGCAGCTACGGCCTCACCGGGATGAAGGACTACATCCGCAAGACCATCGGGATCGGCGAGGTGTTCGCCGGCTTGATCCGCAGCCGCCCGGACATGTTCGAGCTGATCACCGAGCCCGCGTTCGCGCTCACCGTGTTCCGCATCAAGAGCCCCAAGGCCGCGGTGACGGAGGGCGCGTCCGTGCTGCAGCCGGACGAGGCGTCCAACGCGCTGACCAAGGAGGTCTACGAGCTGATCAACTCCCGCGGCGAGATCTTCATCACGTCGTCGGTCATCGCGGGGGTGTATGTCATCCGTGTCGTCAGCGCCAACCCGGCCGCGGAGGAGCAGTATATCCGTCGGGCGTTTGAGATCTTGGTGCAGACCACGGAGGAGGTGCTCCAGCGGGATTAACTGAATTGTACCATGTATTCTAGCATAGATATCTTAGTGCTTGTTGGATACTTAGCAATAAATCACAATCGCGACGCCCTCGAGTCCAACATCAATCATTCCCACGCTCATCTTCTAACCATATTCTAGCCTCACGCACCCACTCCCTCGCTACGGAGAATCCCCCCGTAAATTATCTAATATGTGTCGTGACCCTCCCTCGAGAAATCAAGACCCTCCGCCACCGCCTCCACAACCACCACCTCCACTATGCCCTCCGCCGCCACCACAACCTCCTCCACCATGGTGTCCCCCTCCTCCATGGTGTCCCCCTCCTCCATGGTGTCCCCCTCCTCCATGATGTCCACCACCATGAGGCCCCCCACCACTATAGTCCCCACCGCCACCATCCACATAAACCCCATGCGCCGCGTGTCGTCGCGGATAAGAGCTCGTCCTCGACGACATGTTATAAGATGAGGAATACCGCGCCGGAGGGGTCCGTTCGTCGCTGCGAGAGGAGAAGCACATTGTTTCGTTTTGCGGTAGTTTCCCCGAGGACAGCGTGTCGAATATTATATCACGAGTAGGAGATGCGGTCTCTCGCGATGTCTCTGAGCAGGGGGCTCCTGGCTTTGGATGTGTGAAGGCTTGAGCGGTGTGTTTTCCTATGCTTTGGTCTATTGGATTGGACCTGGATTGGAAAGCAGTGTGCTTTGAATCTTTGCGATAGTTGTAACGATGCCTTGAGCTTTGCCTTGAGTTTTGTAGCAGCAAAGTAGAATCCATGCAAAGCTAGGCTAGTGGGTAAGGTAGGTAGGTAGTGTTTATATCGCTACTTCCGTGCTGCGTTTGCTGTGTTCGCTGCGTCATTCACCGGATGAGGGTGATCGAGCAAGGCTGAGCTGAGTCATGGGTGGAGATGAGGCTACCAAGGTAAAAGTAAGTATGCTAAGCGGGATGAGCCTTGCAGGTTCTGGTGTATGGTGAATATGGTGACGGCAATGGTCGATCCGCAAGGCTTCCTTCATCGGGACTTTCTTCCCTGCGGTTGGCTGTCGGCGTGCGTTTGCGGTTTGCTTGTGGCGCGGAGTCGGGCACGGGGCGTTAGCCGCGGGGGCTGTGCTTCCGTTTCCTCTCGTAATGTCGGATGCGAGGAGTGGGTTACTTTCTCGTGCTTAAGGCGATGGAGCTTTGAGGGTTATTGTGATTGAGGGAATTGGTGTTGTGGTGGCGGAGCTGGGTGTGTGCTGAGGGGTTTGATATAGTTTGGCTGTTTGTTGGTGGTTGCGGGTGTTGGGATTGATTCTCATCTCAGTACAGTGCTGGAAGAGCTAAAGGTATCGTGATTGGAAGCTTTGTTTTTTTTTTTTTTTGGGAATGAGGTATTCTGTATGGTATTTAAGATGCATGCTGGCTGTATAGATGAGGAGAAATGCAGGGAATTGCCAGATGCAGTTTACTTAGTCTCTAAGCTCTTCACTATTGTGTAGTGCACGACTGGGATAAGCTAGGCGATTTATCTAATGCAATACCTCATCTGATATCTACTACCCATCAGCTACGATTGGTCTAAAAGTGTTTAGGCACCCTCCTTCGGATGATTCGTTTCTCATATCTACCTAGGACTAGTTAAAACCTGACACTACCATCATAATCGCCGAGAGAATGACTTCTACTATACAAATGCAGAAGAGCGGTCAAGCAGGCGGTCTCTAGATGTGGCGTTTCTGAACCAAATAAGAGAGGGTGCAAGTTCATTTTTTTCACTGCCCAAGGCCCTAGGGCCGGGTCGAACCCTCTTTGCTGGATCTCTTTCCTAGTCCCTCGTGCCTGTGGAGTATGGAATTACACTAACAACAGGCAAGACAAGACTGAACTGAAGATTGCAGCAACCCCTCCTCATCTTATAGATTTTTTGCAAATACATGCTAAACTACTCATTATCCCCTCTAATTCTATCTACTCAAAAATAACTCTTCACATGAATCTGCAGTAGTACAAGGAAAATTTGCGTCCTGAAGCGTTAAGAAAAGTGGGGCTATATTTTAGTTTCGAGTACAACTGTACAACAACAGCCGCGGTGGTGTAGTGGTATTAACATTGCAGAGCCCCCGTACTAGCCTTATGCTAGCGGTGTGGAGTGCAGATTCTGGGTTCGAGTCCCAGTCGCGGCATCTTTTTCTTGTCTCTCTGCGAGGAGGGAAGGCGTCATGAAGATATCATCGGTGCGGAGAATGTGTTGGAGGGTGGGTGTTGGGGAGGGTACGTCATACAACTAGAAGTGTGGATGAAAAGGCTGTTGTATTGAAAAGAGTCTAGTATAACAGATAGGGGACCCGCTTATGGACACCAACGGATGCAGGCACGCTAATTATGGCATTCAGATGTATAGCGAAGATGTGTAAACGACATGCTATGCAGCAAGTAATCTAGCGTTGGGTCAGCGAGGGGAATGAGGGAAGAAGCTCGAGACGTACAGCTCATAGAAAATCGACTGGAAGGCTGCCAGCCCAGAACGGTATAGTGACACGATCGCCCCGGTAGCTATCACTACAAGCAAAGGCCGCAAAACCAGCAGGACGGCATACTTAACGATCGACACGGTAGTTCGCCTGTTAGGTCAGAAACTGCAAGTCAATTTGCTTCATGATCGCCATCTTACACAATAGAGGTTGTCATGTTTGTCGATCTTAACGATGACTAGTTGCCAAGGAATATTATTGCATGGTACTGAGGGCAGGGTCTAAGCTGCCTTTTAGGCTATTAGATTATCCAGCTTCGATTTCTGGGAGGAGTAACTGTCTTTATATCCCCATGCTAGAAGTGGGCTTTCCCAAAGCCACGGTGCTATTTAAAGGAATGCACTCTATTTGGCTGACGCACAGGTGGCAAGAGGATTGATACACGTACTCTGACGTCGAGAATTGTGCTGCCTGGATTTATACAGTCTGGCTGATATCTTTGCCGCTTTTCCCGACTCCCTGGCCAGGTAAGGTGGAACCAGGAGTTAGCCAACCGGGACCCTTTTCTGCAAGCATGAGGCCACATCTAATGAATTTGACTGGGCTTCCAAGGCGAAAGTTGAGTTTGCCGGCTCCACCTTGACCCCAAAGTCTCCACACCCTTTCAGCCCTACAAGGCTGGCTGCCCAGGGGGTACCTCCCTCAAATTCCCTACTGACTTTTCCTCAAAACAGTTTCATCCTCTTTTCTCAATCTCAAGTCATACTGCTGTTCTGTCAGTACAACACCACGTATGGGATCGTCTGCGGCCATCCGAATCACATCCAGTCCTACAAATCGGACGCCTACAAGTCAATGGGTTGAATATCCACATTTGCGGACCTTCCTGCCATCCGACAAAATCTAATGTTCGACTCTCCCTAGCCACCTGGTGCCAGTTTATAAACGCACACAATGCATCCGGAAGACACTCCTCGCTTCACCCACTTTTCCTGTCAATCCCAAGAGGTCACGGTAGCCTCCACCTTTGAAGGTCTCCTGGCCGACCGGTCCGAGCAACTCCCAGAATTAAATGACCTCAAAGCCGACGCATGGTGGTTGGACATCTGCGACGCCTCCGAAGAGGATGTCAAGGCGGTTGGGCAAGCTCTTTCGATTCATCCCTTGACGGCCGAAGATATCGTCACGCGCGAGCCACGTGAGAAGATCGAAACCTTCCGGAATTATTATCTGATTTCGTTCCAGACCCTGCTGTCAGCCACGGAGGGCGACAGCTTGGAGCGGATAAAGTCTTTGACTAGTCAGCCACACACCATCCCTGACTCGGCCGGATTCTATATTCTCGTCTTCAGGAACGCCGTCGTCACGTTCTCGCCCAAGGGATGCAACCATGTTTCGCGGGTGCTAGATCGAATCCACCGGATGCAGGATCCATCAATCATGTCGAGCGAATGGATTTGCTATGCCTTGATGTGGGTTTCTCTACCTGTCCCGACGAGTAAGTTGGTAAGACTGACTACGTAACAGCGACGACATCGTCGACAGCTTCGCGCCCTACATGCGAGCCGCGGAGCGCGACTGTGACGCCATCGAAGATCAAGTGTTCATGGCCCGGGCCGACGACATCAAAGCCATCATCCCGCTGGTCGACCGCCTCCACAAGAGCATCACCCAGCTCACCAACTGCCTGAGTGGGAAGAACGACGTCCTCAACGGGTTCGTCAAGCGCTGTCAGGCGAAGAGTCAGAACGCCGTCTTCTCGAAAGCGGAGATGATCGTGTACCTGGGCGACGTGCAGGACCATCTGGTCACCACGCTGACGAGTCTGTCCCACTTCGACGAGATTGTTGGTCGGTCGCAGGCGAACTTCCTGGCGCAGATGAGCGTCAACAACATCCGGCTGAGCTTGAACATCAACGAGATTCTGAGCAAGGTGACGGTCCTCGCGAGTATCTTTGTGCCGTTGCATATGATCACGGGGCTGTGGGGGATGAATGTGCCCGTTCCGGGGCAGAATGCCGATGGGCTGGGGTGGTTCTTTGGGATTGTGGGGTGTTTTGTTGCATTTATTGTTGTGTGTTGCTTGATTGCCCAGCGAATGAAGTTATTGTAGCTATACCTCATTCACATTGTATATGCTAATTTTTGGTTGTGCATAGATACAACATATGCTCTCTGAATTGGTGCGCAGTAGGCACAGTACTTGGTTGCATTTGTTGACCGTAGCTAGTGCATTCCAGGGCAAGGTCTAGATCTAACATACCACCTTTCCGGATGGCATCACAAACTGCCAGAGCGCGCCAAGACGGAACCATGACCCTTGTCCGACAGTTATTAATTGGAAGGGAAGCCCCAAGCTATCGTAGTAGAGACTCCGGGGTCTGCTCGTATTCCGCGACGACACCCCTGCGAGCCTTTCCGCCCGGGACAAAATGACGATTTCTGGCTCTTTTTGCTCTGCGATGATCAAAATATGTGGTAATTTCAGGACAACAGGTTTTTGGTCATGGTGGCGGTGGTGCTTACACTAATCGACCGAGGCCTCTTTTGGGTGTGCTTATCTAGGCTTTGCCTGAAGAAGCCAAGCATTTCTTTCGCTGCAGCTTCGTCAAAATTACAAGGATCAAGCACCAATGGCAACCGCCCATTGATAGTCGACCATCTCGTTAATCCTTGAGTTGCATCACACCAGTTGTCCTAGTGCCCTACTCCGTAGTGCTCTTTTTTCCTGAATCCTGGCCTGAATTACCATTAACCTTACATGATTATAATGTGTAATTCTGGCAGCCCTTCTCAACCATTCTGAAATGGTCCCCTGTGTCTCCAGAAAGATACCATTTGGGTTCTGTTCCCAACAAAAAATCTAAGCGATCTCCATTATCACATGCCAAAAAGTCGAACACGGGGAGTCTTGAATCCCCACTCTTTCTAGCATCTAAGGGTGGAAGTTTTCGGAGCCTCGACCAGTGGGTGACCTCTCTGTGTACAAAAAGTTCCACGTGGCGCTCGGACTAATCCTGTCGGCCAATGAAACAGTTTGAAGAAGAATATGAATAGTATGGAATGTGGTTAGTGCAACGCTTACCCAGACACTAGACTCGGTTGAGGAAAGCGGTCCAGTTGGCGGGAACTTGGAACTGCAGCACTGCACCTGGAAAAGGGCCCGCCCACTCACTGTTCACTCACTGACTGCTGTTCTTGCTCTGTGTCTTATCTACCATCGAATGACCGGGCGGACTGGAGGGGCAGGGGCTTTATCAGACCCCACCAATGGCTTGTCTGCTTAACGACTCCGAGTAGGTAGTTCAACTTCTTGTTAATCTATTGAGTTCTAATCGGCCAACGCCGGCATCTTGTGAGACCTTTCCCAAAGTATCTTAGGTTGAATTGCAGTCTTGAAGAATGATGAAAACTTTCTTAAGTAGCCACGCCCCTCAAATCGTTAGATGCAAATTATTATTACGCAGAAAGATTTTTTCCACTTCCGGTCTTTCCGTCAGCATCAGTCTTCCTTGTTAGAATTCCGGTGCTCTGCACAATCTTGTCAGCTAATTATGGAGGGCATCAGACCCAGTGACCAGGCAGTAGACCCTGGCTCAGCCTTTCAACCGGACAAGACCCAGACGATGGACCATGCGGATGCTCAGCTTGCGGCGGAATTTGGGTACAAACCCGTCTTGAAGAGGGAGTTCGGATTATTTTCTACCTTCTCCTTCGCCGTCAGCATCTCGGGATTGTTCGCGACTGTGATGACAACCATGATCTATCCTTTGGAAGCCGGAGGTAGTAGTGCTGTCGTTTGGTGTTGGTTGATTTCTGGATTCGGTTGCATGTGCCTTGCAGTGAGTAGAGTGCCGTCGATTGAACACGATGTTGGTGGTGTCGCATCGCTGATAGGGTTATCATGGATGCTAGTGCTCCGTTGCCGAATTAGCCTCAGCATACCCGACGTCGGGTGGCTTGTGAGTCCGACCTCAACCTCCTTCGTCCCCACAAAACACTCCGACAAGACAAGAAACCACAGTTCTAAACGTCGAGTTCTAGGTATTTCACAATCTCGAGATTGGTCCCGCAGGATTGGGTCCCCTCGATAAGTTGGTATGTGTCGTCCGCTTGCTCCTCGGGCTATGCCGGGTACTGAGACATCTTGTCCTAGGCTTACGGGATGGCTGAACCTTCTGGGACAAATCTGTGGTGTAGCATCTTCAGAATACGGTGGAGCACAGATGCTGCTCGCAGCTGTCTCGATGGCTAGAGATTTTGACTATGAAATCACCACCGGTACCACTGTCGGGGTCATGGCCGCGCTGACTATCACCACCGGCCTCATCAATTCCCTTTCGACATACTGGATGGAGAAGATCACTAAATTCTATGTCATCTTTCACATCCTGGTTCTTGTCTCTTGCTCTATCGCTTTGTTGGCTATGACCGAAAACAAGCACGACGCTTCCTACGTCTTCGGTCATATCGAGTCGAGCACTGGATGGCAACCCATTGGCTTCAGCTTTCTATTTGGCTTCCTTTCCTCGAGTTGGTGCCTCACCGATTACGATGCTGCATCGCATCTATCAGAGGAGATTCGGAATCCAGAGGTCATGGTTCCATGGGCTATCTCTTCGGCGATGCTATTTACGTACCTTGCCGGCTTTGTATTCAACATCGTCCTTTGCTTCTGCATGGGCGACGTGAGTGGAATCCTGAGCTCGCCAACACAGCAGCCCGTTGCGCAGATCTTCTATAATAGTCTTGGAAAGACGGGTGGGATTATTTTTACCGTCTCAGCGTTGCTAATCATCAAGTTCGTGACATGGACCGCCATGCAAGCTCTCGGTCGGACTGTCTTCGCCTGCGCGCGCGATAGGATGTTGCCCTTCTCCTCTGTCTGGACCCAGGTCAATTCCAAGACAGGAACTCCATTGAATGCTGTGTGGATATCTACCTTTTTTTGCATCGCGATCAATCTCATTGCGCTGGGCTCCTACACTGCGATTTCTGCCGTGTTTACCCTGTGCTCCATTGCTCTCGACTGGAGTTACTGTATTCCGATTCTTTGCAAACTCTTTTTTGGCAAGTTCAAGCGCGGACCCTGGCACATGGGCAAACTCAGCCCGTTCGTCAATGCCTGGGCTTGTCTTTGGACTCTCTTCGTTTCGATCATCTTCGTCCTTCCCACTGCAAGGCCGGTGACAGCCGAGAATGTAAGTCATGCTTGCTCTCTTCTTAGGTGGTATATCGACATGGCTGACAGTTTTCGTTTCAAGATGAACTACGCCTGCGTCTTCCTGGTCTTCGTCTTGCTGTTTGCCCTGGTCTACTGGTACATCAGTGGCAAAAAGTTCTACCACGGCCCCATCACCGAAGGAGCAGTTGTAGACGATTACTTGGCCGAAAGCAACACCAGCCAGAAGCCCGACAAGACTGGAACCCGAGTCTGAAGGGTGGACTCTAATCATTCTTTGCAGTCGACGATACCCGAGGTAGGATCACGTCACGTGCGGAGGTCATCAACCCTAACGCGACAATTGCCCGACAACTTCACATACAACTATCCGCCGCACAACCGGTCCCACTAAGCAGCAAACCCATATTTACCATTTCACCCTGAGCCCAACAGCGACATGTTAGTGCCTAACGATGACATTCGGTACGCGAAGTCTCACTCTGCGATCCGACAAGACCTCACGAGCCCCTACAGCAACCCAGTTCCCAACGCGCCACTCCACTGACCGAAAGGAAGCCCAAAGCGACTTTACCTGAAGCCTCACCGTATCGATACCCGGCCCCGGCGACTTTTGAGTATGGACTGATGATATGAGCCCTCGCAGCATATACCGCCAGTTCAATTGGTCCTGTTGTAATATGGTTTTCTTCTTGGGAAAGAGCCTTGCCATTGGGTCATTTCTGTACAGAGTTTCCTTGATTCGTATGACCATGTTTCGGTCAAATCTTGTATCCACAAAAAGCTTTTGCCTACTTCTACGTCTATTGTTTTTAATATTGTTGCTATTTTATATCATTTCTTATACACTCCAAGGACCATTGAGTCTAATCTATCTAGTTATCATCCAGAGGTGAACAAGGAAATCCTGCAGAAAGCTTCAACGCACGCGAGGCATACCCTAGAAACGCAAAGGGTTCCGTTCAAACACGGCAATTACGGCACTTGCATGCACCATCATTTTCGGGGGCCAGGGACACAACCCCTGGCACCGGCTCAAAGCAGAGGAATTGAATAGCAACAGATCAGGACTGTATCGGTAGGGATGGGTCGGGTAGCAACTACATTTTCTACTGCTCTCTCTCTCACACATTCTTCGCTGTTATTCCCACCATTTTCATGACCAACCCAAACGCTAAAAACGATAAAGTTCCTAGCATAGAGGTAGCCGGTAAAGTAAGTGACTGCGGCGATCAATATACATCCATGAGGACCCCACCAGTGGCCCTTACATACCCAGGCGAGGGCTTCTGGTCCCTTGGGTTGATCAAATGGCCTTGATATATTCATATGTTCTACATATACCTTGTTCCTTGGTGTTTTCGGCCAAAATGTCGAAATTCATACGCCTCTGTCTGGTTCTCTATTATTTTATCCAGATAGCAGAAACCCTAAAATCCCCAGCCACCTGTCTCGGTTGATTCCCTCTAATCCCAGATGTCAGGATTTGGATAAAATAATAAAGAACCAGACAGAGGCGTATGAGGGCCATTGGCGGGGTCCTCCTGGATGTATATAGATCGCCGCAGTCACTTACTTTACCGGCTAGCGACCCGGGAACAGCATCGTAGAGGACTGCTTTCGGATATAAGGCTTAAATCAATCATTCAGTCAGTCAATTTGAGATTCCTCACTAGAGACGATAATGATGGTCAGTGTCGAGAGGAGCGAAACGGCCAAGCTTGTGCTGGTTACATGGGAATGAGGGGAAGGTACAGAAGGTCACACCCGCTAAGACTAGTGAAATAGAATCAACCCGCGCTTTAATTTCTAGTCGGTTTCAACTACTCAACCGGGTGCGGGGCAGCGATAAACATCCCTGATAGCTGACGTATTACACCAATTACAGGCCTTGAACGGTTATTCGAAGAGATACACTTCAATATAATCGTTGCAACCTTGCAGATAATGGCCAGACTCTGGCAGGTGCCTGGCAGGTGACATCGCCGGGATGCAACAAGCCGGTTCCCCTGGTATTTAAGCATCGGTGGCGCAAGCCTATCGCTCCCTCAAATATCACAAGCAACCACCATGCTTTTGACGGGTTTTTGCAGCAGCATTTGCTTGATTTTGGCTCTCAGTTTCACAGGTGAGTGCTTCCTCTTCTGTCAAAAGCTGGTCAAGCGCTCACGAAGCAGGACTCGGCCGGTTACTGACAGTGCCCACTATTCCTGGATTCATCGAGGGCAACGGCACATTTCCCATCCATCATCTCAAAAGCATCGTGGTGGACTCACGCTACTCAGACCATGTGGACAACAATGGCCAGACATTGATTCCTCCGACGCTCCAGGCGTTCGCGTCTACTTTCCAAGACGATCTTCGGTCGTCGTTGGGTCTGGATGTGCCGCTCACTTTCAATAGGAGCAGAGGGCACAACACGATCTTTCTGACTCTCGCAAACCATACCGGCTTTCAGGATGTTGCTGGGCGGTGGACCTCGGAGGGATATGCGTTGGAAGTCGATAGCCATGGAATCACTATTGCTGGAGCGAGTCCTCTCGGGGTCTGGTGGGGATCGCGTTCAGTGATCCAAGCAGCTGTTCTGGGTGGCCATGGCCATGCTCTCCCGCATGGCTCTGCGGTCGATGCGCCTGGTTGGGCCAGTCGAGGAGTTATGGTGAGTGATCTTTCACGACAGTACCTTGTAATCGTTTAAAGCTGACCCTCCAGCTTGACGTCGGTCGCCATTACTACCCACCTCACTTCCTGGTAGAGATTTGCTCGTATCTGTCCTTCTTCAAGCAGAACGTGTTTCACTTACATCTTAGCGACAACCTCTACAATAACGTTGACCTATATTCAACGCAAGCTAGCTTGGATCTGTATGCATCCTTTCGCCCGTGGTCCAATGATCCAGCTCTCGCAGGCCTCAACAGGCGCGCCAATGAGTCATATACGCAAGCCCAGTTTGATCAGATTCAGCAGCAGTGTGCTCGTCGGGGTGTCACCATCATACCTGAGATTGAGGCTCCGGGCCACGCTCTAGCAATCGTTCAATGGCGACCGGAGCTGGGTCTCAAGGATCTCAGCATGCTTAATATCAGTCACCCGGATACAATTCCTACCATGAAAACCATCTGGAAAGCACTCCTTCCCTGGTTTCACAGCAAGACCGTCCACCTCGGGGCGGACGAATACAACTCTTCCTTGGTAGATGATTACACCGGCTTTGTGAATCAACTGAATGATTATATCCAGGCGGAGTCTGGGAAAGCTGTTCGGATCTGGGGCACCTTCACACCTTCGCAAGGCGCCAATGTTAGCAAGGATGTTTCGATCCAGCACTGGGAATTCTTTGAGGACAATCCTTATTTTGACTACATCCAGAATGGATACAATGTTCTCAACTCCGACGACGCATTCTACATTGTCGGGAAGTGGTCTGGGAGTTATCCTCAGTATCTCAACAAGACCAGAGTGTTCCATGGAAACCCCGCTGGAGGCGCATACGCACCTAACATCTTCGATACAAAGAACGCCACGAACAACCCACCCCGTGATAGCCCGGGTGTGCTAGGGCACATCGCCGCCCTCTGGAACGACTATGGTCCCAATGCTACCACTGTCTCGGAAGCATATTATTCATGGCGAGATGTCCTTCCTGCCCTGGGCGACAAACAGTGGGGTGGCGATCTTCTCGAAGCTGAATATAACAGCATATTTGACAAACTCCACGCAGCTGTTCCTGGGCAGAATCTGGATCGTCGAATTTCGAGCAAAGGAAAGCGGATTCTCGAGTACCGATTTACTCAGAACGACAGTACCAGCGTCGAGGACTTCTCAGGGAACAACTACCACGGCACTGTCCACGACTGCCAGATCCGCCACTCAGCCATCACCTTCTCCGATAATTGTTACCTGCAAACGCCGCTCACCAGTAAAGGCAGAGACTACACGCTCTCCTTCTCCGTCAAGCCCACTTCTCAAGTGCCGGGAACGCTTTTCTCTGGCTTTGACTCCACGCTTCTCAACGGTAACGGGTCGATCAGCAACCTCACCCTTGTCAGCGGTGGTAACGCGTACTCGCTGAACTATAGTCTCCCGGTCGATGTCTGGACGGATGTGAGTTTGGTCGGTAAGGGGAATCGAACGTTTCTTCGGGTATCGGAGGCGAATGATCAGGAGGCTAGTATGGAGTTTCTGACGAGGTTGGGTGTGGATGGGGATAGTCTGGTATGGGCGCCTATTGCGATCGAGGCGCCTTTGGCTCGGGTCGGGGAGGGATTCACAGGGTTGATGAGAAATATCTCGCTATGGGGGTTTGCGAGGTAATCACCTTCTTGGTATATTGGAAGGTTTAAGTTTTGTGAGACTTTCAGTTGAAAGTTTGGGGGATGGATGAAGTTGAACAGGTTGAGAGACATGAGGATAGATAGATGACTGTTGTCAAAGACGTCCGCTTCATTCAATTGATGAGTGAAAGAGGGATCATGTGTGCTTCCCAGGGTCCTCAGAAGGGTCTTGGAAAAATCAATGCCAGGCTCACACAGTTTGAGAAGGATAGAGTCATTTTGGCATGTTCATCGTAGCTGAAAGCCCCAAGTATATAGCTTCTTTCTGACCATTTATGCCACTTTTCACCACAAAGAAGCAAGAAGCAGCCTTGTGTGCAATCATCGAATAGCCTCAAGCACAGGGCGGGCTCTTTCCAAATCATCTGCGGCTTGCATTTTGCGCATTGTACTGTAGTATCATACAGACTCAATCTATACAATTCAGTATCGCTTCTATCTTTGTTTTATTGCAAGCATATCGCTTCACTCATTGATTTCGAAATGAAACCTTTGTGAAGGATTCATCAGCTTGAGGAGTTCGTACAGACCCTGACCCATGAGGTGCCCACGTGACTCTACGCTCTCTCTTTCCCCGTCCTTGACTCAGCACGTAGTAATGCAGAGAGAATCTGCGACCAGCAGCACGAGGGAACAGGTTTGCCTGTCAAGTGGTGCTTCGATAATGCTCTCGTGCTGGGTATACGTGGCATTAAAACGATGTACTAAGACTACGAGTCATTTGTATCCTCATTGTCACTTTTCGACACATCCTCTCAGGAATCTGAGTGGCTCTCTACATTAGGATAAATCAGAGGCGGTAGACCTGTCTCTACATAAGATATCTTTTGCGTCCCTTTCTGGGGTTCTCCCATTGATGCATGACTTTAAGGGCCTTTTTCAGGCTTCCCTCTCGGTTGGTTGAAGGAGGATCAATGGGGCTTAAGCGTGGAATGAAGTCTATCAAGCAGTAGAACAATATTGATCATCTCTTCCCAAGAGATCAGATGATTTTCATACCAGTTGGAACGAAAATGACTGGTTGCATGGGCATGTGGTTACTTTCTGCGGTGTATATGGTGTGTGTGGAGTCTGGCGAGCAAGGTGCGGTAACCTAAGGGGCCGATTGACTCTCGCTGCTTGGCTGCCTTGCTTTTTGTCTCGGGAGGTGATGAAGGGCTTACGGGTGAGAGAACTGTGATTTCTCAGGCCTTATTTTACTGAGTACTTGGTGATTAGGTTGATGAAGTCAAAAGGATTTCGGTAGACGCCGCCGGAGAAGGGTGGGAACTGGTTGTGGGAGGTATTGGGCGATGGTATCACGATTTAGCCTTTAAAGTGCGTAAAGTTGTACACAAAGAAGAAGAAAGAAGAATCAGTTTCAGGGCACATGGTTAAGTAGAATGGCTATATCCTCCTCGCCGGGGATGACCGATAGGGGTGGGGGCAGAAGGAGGGAGGAAAGACATTCGGAGTGTGCTATGCTCAAGTGACTATAGCCTATGGGCCAGATACCTCCAGTCGGCTCACTTGAATGAGTCAGTTCGGCTTTGGTTCTGGTGCTGCTTGCAAACGACTGGGTATATCCTGAAGTCTAGCGTCGGAGACATACCTGCTGGTAGTTCTCAGGAGACACATGAGCTGGGATATGGAACCTCTGCAACTAGACCCAAATAGTGAGTATTTGTGTCTATCACTTTGGGATGTGAAAACTCTGATTTCTCGTGCGTAAGCTAAGCCACTGCAGGTGGTTGGAGAGCAGGGAAACGTGAGGGTGAAAACTCGGAGGGTTTAGTGAGGGTTCGAGGACCTTGAGGCCGGAGAGCCACCAAGGTGCTCATGCTCTCAAGGTGCTCACCCACAAGCTACCATTTTTATAAGAATCATGGGTCTCGAGCACACTCAGTGACCTTTTGGAAAGGTTCTCTCTGCTTTGTTTATTTTCTTGTCTCTATCGGTCTCATTGGGTGAGTGGGATGGAAATGAAGGGAGTAGATGATAATGATCATCCGCACCCCCTCTCCTCCCTTCCGCTCCCGTCCGCACTGGATACGAATCCACCCCGTGCGATGGCAAGGTTACTGACCTCTTAGCGTGGCTTTAGGCCCTCAGACTTCTTGGACTGGGTGGAGAAGGAAGAAATCAGCCCATGAGGGTCGGGTGGTTGGTCAAAGTCAAGCCTGGCGATGCTATTCGACTCGCTGCATGGAAAAGCTACTCGCGAGACGCACCTGTCATCACAATTCCCATGCTGGTTCGCTGCATTTCTTACTGCCCCCACGCCGCTGAGCCGACGCGATGAGTGGTATCATGATTCTTGACCGGCAACTGACCGCGAAAGCCGCCGGTATTCGGGCACAGGGGACCTCAGAGAAAGTATAAATAGGGCGTGTGTGTTGTTGGACTCTTGTGGCTCTTTTCCATCATCAAGCATATCAGACTCTATCAAAGAATCCAAACCACTTTCAAACTTATCTCTTGGAAGCGCTTTTAAGCCTCCCTCTCCTCAATCAACATGTCTCCCTGCTCCTGCAACTGCTGCTCCGGCAACTGCTCTAGCTGCTCCTGCAGCTCTTGCAGCGTTGGTCTCCCCTTTCCGTATTCTTTCGGGTTGAATGCTTAACGAGGATATTTAGCACTAAATTCGATTACGTCGCTCTACTCCGGCAAGCATTGCATTTAATGCACTAGTCACCCGAGCCGATATGTCAAGTTCACCGGTTCCGAGAATCACGCACATTAAATCGTCGACTGGTGCGAAGGCGATGTATGGACAACCACGCGGAAGGAGAGATTGTCGATGTATGATCGTAACGGAAAGAAATGTCGTATGATAGCTTTTGAAATGAAAATTGCTATATTTCAGAACTGCCAAATCGGAAATCAATCCAGATCCACTGTGAATTGTTTGTAGATATTGAGCTAGTCGTGGTCTGCTAGAGTATGTAAGCCTTAGAGTCATACATTCCGAATGCATGCAACGGGACCCTGCAGACCACGTTGTGTCGAGCCACATGCTATTGACATGCCATGTCAGTTGTGTATGCAACGACCTATGGGTATACGTTCTCTTGGCATTGGTAGACGAGGGTATAGGCACCTAGCAGTGAACAAGACCCTCCCTTGGCATCACCTCGCTAACTTTCGGCAATGACATGAGTAAGGTATCCACAATAGTCGATTGATCAGGATCATGGCAAACAAGCTAGCGCCGTATCCTATGCAGGCTACTGAATTGGTGTCGGCCCTGGCCAAAGTTTATGCTCGACTGGACACAAAAGGCCCCTGGCCCGAGAACAAGTGGGTAGCGGTCGGAGAGTTTAGATTGACAGTGCGACACTGAGCACATGGCTCTCGGGAGAACTTTGGACTTTCCACTTGCCAAGGCATTCTTGTTCCTTGCTTGTTTATTCGACTCGGTAACTCTTAGTTAATTTGCCGATGCGATTCTGAGAGCCGTATCCCTGGTGGGGAGAAAGGGCCATAATCACTTGCCCTCTGCGAGTGGAATTGAGAAGACTGCACCCCTCCAAGGTAGTAATAACGAGACGAACGATGCAATAGTAATAGTTCCTGTCAGGGTCCCAGTGAAGCGCTAATTGGGGACCTGTTTGGAAAGCATCGGGCCAGCCGGAGGTCCCCGAGCGCATGACGCAGTAAGAGCATTGGGTGCGATTAGAGAGGACCAGGTGGGCACCGATGGGGCCTTTCGTATCAATCGGTGGGTGTAGCTAGGTAGGCGAGATTATTATCCCACGCTCCTTGTTGGCCTGTGCCTGTTTGCTCACAAGGTACTACACGCAAGAGTAGTGGGTGGGGCTTTTGAGTCAGTTGGATGGCAAGAAGAAAGGTGACGGCGGAGATTGTCCGGTGGTTGTTGTGGTTGTTGTCAGCTCGCTGTGGTTTTGTTCCTCAGGCTAACAATGCTGGCCTGCCGATATTCTCCCTCAACCGCATCCTTCCTCGTTCATACTTCTTTCACAATTGAAGAGGGGCATCACCATCTAATAAATCCTGAAGTTTGATGAAAAGCCGAAATATAACCAGTGCGAGTCATGAAATCCTTGTCATTTCTGTCAAAATCTGGATCGCGTGAGACCACAATGCAATCCATTCTTTTAGTGTGGGCAACCATTCCACAAGGTCCCCATGGAGTGCCCACCATCCTCAGCGATATCTCCATATAAAGAGCGACTCGGACTCGGCTCAGAAAGACAGTCAGAGCAGAAAATCTCTTCCTAAACAAGCTTTCTCTGTCTAGATTTTCGCATAGATTTCCGTGGCATATTCAAAATGTCGTTTAACCCGAACGATGTCGATCTCGATACTGTCGACCCAGTCGATGTGATCTGTTACTTGAATGCCGCTGAAAACGAGTACAACGGACACCTGGGGGCGCGTATCTCCGCCATCTTCGTCATTTTCATCGTCTCGACCGCAGTCACCTTCTTTCCCGTGATTGCCAAGCGCGTTCCTCGCCTGCACATCCCCCTATATGTCTACCTCTTCGCTCGGTACTTCGGTGCAGGAGTCATCATCGCAACGGCCTTTATCCACCTGCTCGACCCTGCTTACGGTGAGATCGGCCCGCAGACCTGCGTCGGCATGACCGGTCACTGGGCGGATTACTCATGGTGCCCCGCCATCGTTCTCACTTCGCTCATGTGCATTTTCCTCCTCGACTTCGGCGCCGAGCGCTACGTCGAGGTCAAGTACGGCATCTGCAGAGAGGATCCCGAGCCCATCATGACCAGCGCCGCCGACAATAGCTCCGTCACGAAGGATGCCGCCACCAGCCGGCGCAAGAATGAGACCGACACCGAGTCGCTGACCTCCAGCGAGGCCTGGATCGAGAGATCCTTCAAGCAACAGATCGCCGCCTTCCTGATCCTTGAGTTCGGCGTCATCTTCCACTCAGTTATTATCGGTCTGAATCTGGGTGTCGTCGGTGATGAGTTCTCCACTCTGTACCCGGTCCTCGTCTTCCATCAGTCCTTCGAGGGTCTCGGTATCGGCGCCCGCATGTCTGCCATCCCCTTCCGCAAGGGCAGCTGGCTCCCCTGGGTGCTCTGTGCCCTGTATGGCTTGACTACGCCTATCTCTGTGGCGATCGGTCTCGGACTCAGGACCACCTACAACTCGGGTTCCTTCACGGCCAACGTGGTCTCCGGTGTGCTCGATGCCATCTCCGCCGGTATCCTGATCTACACCGGCCTGGTGGAGTTGATGGCCCGGGACTTCCTGTTCGACCCTCACCGAACCCAGGACAACAAGCGCCTGACTTTCATGGTCCTCTGCATGTTGTTCGGTGCTGGTATCATGGCTTTGATCGGCAAATGGGCCTGATTGTGTGTTCGATTTAATACTTGGGTTCTTGATTATTTGGTAAAAGCGTGAATGGGATTTTCGGTCTGGAAAAAAAACTAGTGCATGGGAAAAAGGCCTCGGTTGTTCGGTTTCCGGGCTTACGGTCTTGCAATTTGTCCGTATTTAAAGCATACATTCATACCCCCTCCTCCTTCTCTTTCGTTTTCATGTGGTCATATTTTGGGCTCGATTAGACTGTCATCTACTTTCCTGTTTGCAGATAGTTTGTTCGTTGGTGTAACTATCCATCCCTAATACTCTACACCACTCTACAATGTTAATATCACTTTCCCTCACAAGTACTTCATCTATTCCTCGAATACACGCCTCCAGTCATTTGACCCTTATTATTAGTCATCATGATGAACATCTGGCACACTGCACCATCTATGAACAGTATCTCTGTTGGACATCCCAACCTATTGAATGCAGAAACTCGACCTTGAAATTACAGCTTGTCGTTTTGCTGGGGCGGCTTGGGTGAGAAGACAGGGGATATTCAAAGCAGGAATCCTAGATGGCACTGCCGGAACTGAGCCGGCTTGCAATCGTTATGATTGATCGATTGATTATTGCCTTATCCCCGAATACAGTCCTCCCTGTAGGCTCTTCCCAGGTCGCGAACGGCCAACCGGGGTGACTGCGGTATTCTATCTACATGAATCTCTTTCCAATTGCCCACATGAAACCTTCGGTCCCTGGGAGATGACTGGTTGGCGTTGGTTTCTTGGTGTTTTCGCCAAGTCCTTGGAAATCCTCCAGATCCTGACGCTTCTGTACCCTGCACCTGAGTAGTTCGTTTGCATTTTGGCCGGTTGTTCTGTGTTTGGCCGGTCGACCTGCTTTTCTTGGTGTTTGGTGTGAACCCCTGGATCTCCACCGAACTGATTTGGTCACTTCGAGGTATTTCCCTTCCCCTGCTTTCCTTCGCCTTCGCCGCAAGCAGTCACTTGCCGATTAGCTCCATCTACCTTGCAATTGATATGACTCCGTGTTCCGGTAAAAGGCTTGACCAACCGACCAGTCTTCCGAATCCATATTATGATAGAGGCGAAGCACTCAAGACCGCTCACGCAATCTGCATCGCATCCCCATTCAGTCGCTCGAAACGCAGACCCTTACTGATCAACCCGCCCGACCTAAGCCACGCATTCAGCTCGCTCGGATGGACAAAATGAAAGATCAGCATCACGGTAAACATCAGCAGCGCGTCAAACACGTAGAGGTACACCTCATGGCTGAGCAGATAGCCCCCGAAGCCCTCGATATATTCCACCAACCGGTAGACTGATCGCACCAGGATTAGGACGCTGGCTGCGTAGAGCGTCCAGACCAGCTTCTTCCAGTTGATTCCCGAGCTCAGCGAGTATGTGGTCGGTTGCTTCGTCATCCGCAGGTGAAAGAAGCCAGTCGTGACGATGAAGAACCCGAAGAACACGATCTGCACCACGAGGCCCACGACGATGATGTTCGACCCCGTCTTAAAGCTGGATTGCGTTTTCCCGGCCATCATACCAGCGCCTGTACGCAAGAAGGGGAAGAGTCGGTCGTTAGCACGGGCGAGAATCATCGGGGGATCATCAAATGTGACGTGAGGGTAGAGCTCTTACCTCCGGACTGGAGCAAGAACGACAGCACGTCGCCCAGCACAAAGATCTTGGTCATCCATTTGGGTCGGATCAGGCTGTATTGCTCTGCATGAAGGACCACAACCAGCCGGCCAAGTTCCATGTAAATCGATGCGGCGAATAGCGCTGGCGCAACCAGCGGCATGAGAGAATTGACTAGGAACGGACCCATCGTCCAATCGGGCGATTGCTCCGCTGAGACGGCGCGCGCGCAGTACCCGATGAACTCAACTGCGAACGCGGTCAGATGTCATTTTCGTGCATAGAGGGCGCGTGTGTGAGAGAGAAGCGGCGACTTACAGTATCCTCCCACGAGGAAGGGGATGAAGAACCATGTTTTGGTGCGGATTAATTGATACGTGTGCCAGATCGAGGTAAGAAGGAAGCAGATGATGAAAATGACTGCTGCAGCGAGGGAGGGGTTGTAGTAGTAGTAACGAAATGCTGAGCGAGCTGCGAGCTCTACCATCTTGCTTGCTTCGTGCAAGGATCCTTCCCTGCTTGTTGTCTGCAGCGATGATGAGCACTTGAGATTCAAGCCGAGACATGCAGACGATGAACAGCCTTTTTATTGCATTGGCTAGTCTCCATACTGGAGGCGCCGACTCTCCACATCTCAAAAAGAAAGCTGTGAGCCAAGATAGAAACTCACTGGAAATGATGGAGGCGTTGCGAAAGGGGGCATATTAGTGGATACAAAGGCATTAAAGGTGGTACGTACTGTTCCCTCTCCATTATTACCGAACCAGAATAGAACAACAAGCGAGATGGCTCGACCAATTGATGACTGCTCTATTGTGGGTGCACTCGAGATCTATACCAAAAGAAGTATAGTTTACGGCGGCTTCCTTCTTGCCTCAGATCTCAGGCCATCATCGATTTTCGATTTCTCCGCAATCTTCTTCCTCACATTCT
Organism: Aspergillus aculeatus ATCC 16872; assembly: GCF_001890905.1. Lineage (NCBI taxonomy): Eukaryota > Fungi > Ascomycota > Eurotiomycetes > Eurotiales > Aspergillaceae > Aspergillus > Aspergillus aculeatus. The sequence continues at coordinate 806,534 of NW_017962985.1, forward strand.
TCCGATTCCACATTGGAAATGCCACTACGGCGCTCACACCCTAAATCGCATCATGGGTGTCTCGGCTGTAAGAAGCGCCGAATCAAATGTGACGAATTGCGTCCTATTTGCAGCCCCTGTCGCAAGAGAAACATCTATTGTTCCTTCTATGGCGATGGCACTCCTCAAATTCTCTCACAGCCTCCTTCGACTCGCGCTGTCCCCTCGATTGACAGCAGCACACAACTTCCTATGCTCGACTTCGAACTTCTGAACCACTGGCATGTAGCAATATGGAAGACTCTGGTCTCCGAGGAATCGAACCGGGAGGTGCTGCGGACATTTGTGCCGCAAGAGGCCTTACGCCACCCCTTCTTGATGCACATCCTCTTGGCATTGTCGGCGCTGCACCTTACCCGCTACGGCCCCATCGAACGGCGCCAGGTGTATATCGAAGCGGCGATGACCCACAATAACACCGCTCTCTCGTTATATTCTCCCCTCCTCAGCCAGGTGACGCCTGATAACTGTCACGCTCTTTTTGCATTCGCCTGCTTAGTCATTATGTTCGCTTGCGCGGCTCACGGGCCCAACGCCCAGCCCAAAGCCCAGTCCGTGTCGGACGTCATCGAAGTCCTCAAGCTTATCCGCGGGGCGGCGTTCATGGTGGAGCAGGCTCGCCCATGGATTGCAAGCGGAGGCATGCGCGGTCTGTTGACGGTGGAGAAGATGCAGGAGAAAACATCCATCGAACATCATGCCACAGCTCTCCACCGTCTTCTGCATGAAGTGTATGAAGAACAACAGCGGCAACAGCAGCAGCATGACTTCGACTCGAACCATCAGCGACCAACAGCCCCTGCTGTTGTGCATGCCACTGAGAGTCTCTTGAGCGTACTCCAGATGTGCGCTGACAAGGAGAATGCATCCGTTCTACTGCGTTGGGCGGCCGTGGTGCAGTCGGAGTTCCTAGATGCTCTGATGCAGGATGAGCCCATGGCCCTTGTTCTGCTCGGCTATTATGGTGCCGCCATTGGCCGCATCATCGATACTTGGTGGATGGACGGTTGGGGTCAGTATCTGGTCAATCTTGCTTCCGATCGTCTGACAACAGGTGACTGCTCCCTGTACTTATGGGCCCAGAACGCGGTCAACCGCATTGAGGGCATTGAGCATTACTTCGACTCAGAGTAAGTACCACCAATGGTTTCAATTCATTTATAACCCTTCATAGTAACAATAGTAATAGTAATAGTAACAAAGCTACTTAGCAAAGCTACGGGCGTGCTCAGGGTTGATGTGTAACTTGAGCCAAATATTCAGTGGCACGAGGGTGGAGAACAAGAGGTTTCTTGCAAAAGAGCCCATGCACTTAAGATCGCAACAAGCAGAATCCCCGGTGAATTCTCTGAGGCTCTGGAGGCCGACATGCCCCGTTCCCGGCCATATTTCCAGCCCTGCAATTGTACAGAGACAGAGCACCTTGATCGCTAACTCGTCTGGTACAGCTAGCTTGCAGATAGGAGGCTATCAAACCGGCCAGCCCTCCTCGACAGCGCATTGGGGGGTCAAGGGGACCCGGGTTACTGCTACTCCCACCGGTGGGATCTTGTAGAACTTTCCGAAACAAGGCACAATTGCCTTAAGTACTGAGGTAGGGGATATGATAACCGGACTGGGGTCTAAGTTGAAAAGCCTGTCGAGGCAGGCAATGCTGTGCGCGGCAAGAAAAAGTCTTTCCCACTTAGTGGCGCAGTCTCGCTGGGAAGTCCTGTTGCGACAGATAGCATTTCCTGCCCTGCATACTTGAAGATCCTCCACTGGTGGAACCTCAGAGCATAGGGCATGCTTGCCAAATGAGCATTGTGACCATTATACAACTAATCTATTTGAATTCACTGGCCTGCCAGTTGTAGAGATATTCACAACATATACAACGAAGTGAGGTAGTTATCTTGTTCACTAGCTTGCTGATTGTAGGGTCATTCATCGTATAGATTGCAAAAGTAGGTGATTGTCTTATTCATTGGCTCGCTTGTTGAAGTTATTCACAAGAAAGATAACGAATAGAGGTAGGCGTCTTATTAAATTCGACTTATGTAGAACCTCCATGTCTTCTTCCTCCAGTTATTCGTCTTCTTCCTCTCCGGAAAACAATCCCTACTACAAGCTGGCTTGTATGAAGCTGTAAGATAAATTCAGAAAGTTGTCTCGTTCGTGAGTATAATCCTCTTCCATGGGCAGAATCACGTCTAATTGAAAAGACACAGACGAAGAACAAGAGAGCAGTCCGTGCCTGCTTGCAGGCCTGAAGATTCAGTGCACGAGAAAGAACTCGACCCTAGCGTGGCGAAGAGTAGCCCGAAGAGGAGGGCTCCAGCACAGAAGGTTGCAGGTGTACGCCGCACCCAAAAGAGCCGTTCCGAAGCTGTTTCTACCGCGGCTAAGATGGTCATCGAATCGAAACGAAGATGCCAAGTACGATTCGTATGTCTGTGACTCGCTGCTGGATGACTCGGACCGTGAGGATGAGGACATTAACGATGACGAAATAGGTCGATGAGTTGCGAAAAAAAAAAAAAAAANAAAAAAAAAAGGCAACTCTTCCTTGCTTCTCCGGACCTTCTGTCCACGATGGAATAGGTCGCGATAACGATGTCATTATGGCATAGCAATCAAAGTTTAGAGAGCGATAGGAAGGTGTTCTACGCGTTTTTGGTCGGGTTTTCTCAAGGCTTAGACATGGACTTACTTCAAAGTCCCCAATACAAAGGGCAATGTGGAACGTTCTTGAGAAACATCAAGAGGAGGAGACTGCGGCCCCGGACCATGAAACGGAAGAAGTAGTCGAGCAGAGAGGCCTACCAAGAGGGGCACGGACAGGTTGCAAAGCCTTGTGAACGAACTCGAAGTCACTGTTCATCCGGAAAGCAAGAACTGTTTGCGGAGCGCCAAAGCTCCTTCGTGATGCGATACTGGCATTGCCAGTTGTGACCAAGGCTCACACGCGCAAAGGGGATGTACCTTGATTATATCCACAACAAGCAAGAGCCTTGTGATAGTGGAGCATGTACGGGATTCTTTTGTTCCGAACATCATGGTGGTGTTTTCGGCAACGTGCTAGTGAGGGTGGACATCGTGAACCGGGTGCTCACCATTGTTTCTTTGGGAAGAACAGGGAGCCGCACTTCATCCCCATCGGGCTTTTCGCAAAGGCCTGTGATCCCAGCTGTCGGATCCGGGATCCCAATGTGGTTGTTACTCTGTCAGAGTCGATCATGATGCTCATGCTTCCGACTTACAGATTCCCAGAAGCTAGCGGATGGAATCCGATTTCTATCTTGGAGTTGCTTGATGAAGTCAAAGGCTTTGTTCCACCGCATGAGGCTCCATTCAAGCATTTGGATTAAGGCATTGCCACTACATCAGGGCGTCAGAAAGGGCATGAAAGCCACACATTGCTATAATTGCAGGCGTTGCACGAATAACAAGGACGTGGCATGGAGCAAAGCTTTCCGGTAATGCCTCTGCCAGAATTGCAGACAAACGTCATTACAATGGCTAACAGGCAATCCAGACCTATCAAAATGCCTCTGTTCGTCGAGGTAAGTTGATCAAGTATTTCACCAGTATGGTGAGATAGGGCATTTTAAAGGCCGTGTGTCCCCAGATTGTTGAGGATTAGAAAGTGAGAGCACGAGCACAATTGGTGAGCATATCCTCTTGTCCTTCTGCGGTCTGTATCATGTACTGATTTGCTATTTAGATTGTTGCAGGAAGTTTTCCATGTGCTACCATTGCCTGTCATCCTCAGTCCCAGCTTCAACTCTGTGCTGTCTTATATTTCATCTCTGCATGTGGAACGGTCCTGTTTGCAAACCAGCGATCCTGCATCAGCTCATTCTTCTCATCTCATCATATTGAACTCATGCCGTTTCATCCCAATTATGCAGTTATCACAATGGCTAACATGCAATTTAGATACGTCAATATGCCGCCTGATATTGAAGTAAGTTATTTCAACTAATGGATCTTAGTATTAGTACTAAATAAATTAGGATCGTGCATGCTTCGAATGTGGACAGCAAAACCATATAAAAGCAGTCTGTCCGCAGATTCAAAATAGAATCATAGCTAGACAGGCTCGATTCGTAAGTATATCCCCTTATTCTTGAGTCTATAGAAAGTACTAGTCTGCTCTTTAGTTCGTCGCTGTGAGTGTGTTTAGCCTTGAGTTTCAACCAGTTTTAACCATAAAATAGGTCGAGAGAGAACTTTCCGCCGCCCTGGACCAGGACATCCGGAGGATGTTGATTGACATACGTCAGGAACAAATGACCTATTCGGGACTCAAAGCATAGAGTTCGGCAACAGGTTGACAGACCTCGGTGCGGTTGTGCAAGAGCGAGTGAATCCAGCTGAACCGGTTGGAAAGATATGATTTCAGAGTTTCGAACTGAACTCGATGAAATCGCTCATCGCCACCAGTGCTGAATAGGACTAACATAAGTGATGATAGCGAGCGAGATGAATTGAGTTCTTTTCATTCTCTGAGTTTCGATAATGTCCCCCTTCGGGGGTCAACTTTGTTTTCGTTTTTTCCCTCAAGAAAACGGGTGTCCTGGTTTTGCACTTTAGAAAATAACGATGACATGACCATGGCATTCTGGATCCCTTTGCATTGATGAAAATCTAGACTTGGGCTTGGGGGGCAGTAACGGCACAATGTGGCATTAGAGAGATCGAATCATTGATATCATGTGAGTCCAAGTTTGTTGGGTCTTTCAATTGCATGCTGCTCATATAGCCGGCTCACTAGCTAGACTTCCTGGAAAGGATACTGTCGCCCTCTATGCGGATCATGGATGGGGGAATTAATCTACTCGAAGCAAAGACAGCTTACGCGTTATTCAAATCACAATTATCCTTAATTACCATGGTCCAGATTATCCCAAACAGCTCGTAGGTAATCTGTCCAGAAGCAAGAGCAGCACGTTTGCAGTATAGCATTGAGAGATAATCTCGGCTCGGAGTGACAGCCACGCTGAACACAAATCGGAGACTCAATTGGTTGTGATCGTGCATGATATGAGCATCGCGAGTACGCCGGCTGTCCTCCAGATTCATAGTTTAGCATGCACTCGGGATCCACCACGTGGTAGTATAAGGAGCTTTGTGTATTACCAATGCACCTGGGTACCTGCAATGTGCGGGTTTAATGGGGACCTATCTACCCCGTGGGTTGTTTGTAAGTGGGGATTCCGGAAGTCAGATCGGTAGATCGGAGGAGTCTTTGCTTGGCTGTTCGCTGCCCTAATGCATCTTGCTGCCTCCTGCCATCTCGGATTCAATTGGTAGCTGGTGACGGCGACAGCTGACGATGCAACTCGGGTTTCACTTCGCCATGCGTGGTACTTCTTGTCTCACAGGCCCAGTTTAGTATATGCTGAAAAGAAATGGTAGAGAAGGGCTTTCTGCGCATAGCAAACGGATCTCTTATTCTTCGGTTGTCCCTATTTACCTCAAATACCTACTTTTACCCAGGATGAACTTGATAGTCAGACGGGTTTCGCCACAATTATGCTAGCAGAATAGCTGATTTCTAGAGGTTTACCAAGGTTACACAGTATGATTGTATCGGGCCGGGCCTTGAAAGTGCGGTCGAATTGGAAAACTCCCAGATGTATGGATCGCACGAGGGTGAGATTGAGGGTCGAGAATTGGCCCTGGTAACGATAATAGAGTAGACCGGTTCCCGAGCTAGACATGGGTTGAACCCTGAGCATTTGTCGAATCGGGTAAAGGCTGGCAGGGTGGCGTTACTTCGCATTATATATCTGGAAGAATTGTCCGGATCACACAACTGTCACATTCGTAGACAGTTTCGAAGCGGAGGAAATCTGTAGAGATCGGGTTTTGGTACTTAAGGGGAGGAATGTATGTTTTCAGTGTACACACAGCGCATGCCGCCGAGACAGCTTTTTTTTATGAAAGCATGGCTCTCGCAAAAGTCCCACGTCGTTACTGCCCACGCAGATGTCGATATTTGATAACTCTGATCGCTTCTTCATTAGCCGTCGTATGTTTATATTATCTCTTCTACTGCTTCAATGGTGATACAGAGATCGATGGGCCTGGTTTGGTTCGTTTTGATCATAATACGTCTGAGATGGCCAGGAATGGGAGCTTAAAGGTACTTCGTATCGCAATGCTCTAATATTTCCCCAAGGCTAACAGAAGGAAGTTCGAGCGTAACATCGTAATCCGTACACTTCGCAGTCCTGACGAACAGGAAGCAATCTCCCGGGGTTCGTTGCTGACAGGGTTTCATCTTCATTTCGAATCCACGAAGACACCAGCGAGAGAACGTGGCAAAGCCGAGAAATCCTTGAAAGTGAGGATACTTCACTGTCATCGGAATATCCCACTGACAGTGCCAGGGAAGCGAAGCAGAGAACGGGGCTTTCCACATGCACCTCAACGCTATGACCTCGCAAGCAGTCGTGACAAATATAGCATATATCTCTAGGTCGATCTTAGAGTGGTGGCAGAAAGCTTTGCAAGTGCACGACTTATGAAGGAAACCGTCGACTGGGATGTCGACCTCAAGATGCAACTAAAGGGGCTCGCATCGGGCATGAAATTGAGGCAGGGAAGCGACACATCCGCGGCATTGCCGTATGGGGATCGCTGGGACATTGTGGAATGAGATGTGCAGCCGGTTCCAGTTTCCTCCTGACGCCGCATGATATAACAGCAGTTCCAAGTCGACATCTGATGTCATACCACAGGGAACCCCCTGCAGACGTCAAGAATCAAATGCGCTTGGCCTGTCAGATTGAAGAGACCGTGGGTAGTGTACCGTACGCCGTCACAGACGAAGGGGCACAAAAGCTTCCCGCCGCTCACTTAGAGGTCGCTTCCAAGCAAGAGGAACGGTTTGATGTGGTGGCCAGTCGACTGTTCAGGTCGAAATCTTGAGATGCTTCTCCACTTGCCCTTTTATCATAGGTAGAAGAAGCGTCGACTGTGAAAAAGGACAGAAAGACTCGAACGCTGTTGATTTGAATGGAGACTGCCCATCTGGAGTTATGTTCAGTACTCTCAATAGTTTGGACAGCTTATCAAACGGCATATCAAAGGTGAAGTCTGCTTATCAAGAAGCGGTGATCGAAGAAACTGACTCGGCTCAATTCGAGGTGCCGCATGTGATGTTCAGATGGCGAGATGACCGAGGAGAACACGGAATAACTCTACGAGCTTGAGTGAGGGGGTTGATCACTCGGCCTATCTGAATGGTTTCAACAGGCCATTGTACGGAGGCTCGATTGTCAGGTCCGTATGGTCAAATTACGAGAAGGTATAAAACAAACGCAGATATCTCACACGCTCAATTTCTTCAGATGGAAAGCCTATCGCTGCAGTGCGACCCAGGCAAATAAATGATCTCATCCAAGGCCGAAGTGGATGCCAAGGAGACGTTACCCATCCGAGGAGTGCAAGGACCGAGCCGCCTGCGGTCGCGGCATCAGCCAAGCTCTGTTGTGTAGGTTATTTCCGAGAAAAGGAATGAGCAGCACCAGCTGATCTCGGTTCGGTTTTCTAGGCTGCTCAATGCGGGAGGATTAAAACCGCTGCTTTGGATGAGCAGTGATGTGTGGATTGGTACTTAGATTATATCACGTGCTTGGGTTACACTGCCAATCTCTCGAAAAATGTCAATATGGATAATTATCTCTGATAGTAAATAACATACTTAAATCCGACATGTTCGATAACTGACCAGAAGGCTGCATTGACCCACGGTATCATATACCGGTGTACATATTACACACTAACTAGACGTAATTTATGATTGTTGTGCTGACGACTTAGAAAGATCAGGTGCATTTCTCAGCCCCTCTTCCACCGACTGTCCCTGCTTTGATGCAAGATTGTCGCCACCGTGGACCACCCTCAAAGATTCCCTGGCAAGCAACGCACGGTAAGATCTAGACTTCGTGTGAGTCCGCCCCCGGCTTTAACTGCGACGCGGTCCAAAAATGTAATCATCTGATTTTCGCCCCCGGTGCCGATGAAGCGGAGAACCTCACGAGGCATGCCGCATTAAAATTTAAGCGCCGTTCTTGGAGGGTTCTTCTTGGACGATGGAACCGGGAAGTCAATAAACCGGATGGTGACAAATGCGCCCCGCAGTATCAATGCTATAATGTGCCGATTATAGGGATGATGGTCAGGTTACAGTTACACTCCCCTCATTTACTCAGTCAGCGCAGTGAGGGTTTGGTTGAGTGCGGTCCGAGTCCAGCTGGCAGCAAGTAAGCAAGCAGGGGAAAGGTTGGGGAAATGGCCAGGGCCCGGGGTAAATAAACCGGTAGTGCCACGTGAGGGGAAGGGAGGGTTTGGTTAACGGATGGCCACGCAAGCCGCGTGAAATCCGGAGAGACTGGGAACTCCCCACTCGGACTCCCCAGACAGCAACAACAAGGAGAAAGGAATAACTACGGAGTAAACTAGTGAAAAATGTGCAAACCTGGATGATCTAGTTTAGCCGCAGAGGCTAGGTCTAAAGTAGCCTAGAAGAAGAGTCAAAAGGTGCTGACAGAATTTGTTGTCAGCGCAATAATACTATTTGTGGTGCCGACTGCCGACTGCCGAACGAGAGCCCAGACTTAGGTTTAGCTTCTTGGCGGCCACTCCCCCATCCAAGCATTGGGCGTCAACTTGGCTCGCGCACATCGGAGCTTACATCTTTCTTCCCACTGGCACCACTGGCACCACTGCCATCACTGGCGCCATTGGCACCACCTGCCATGGCTTCTTGTCTCACACCCCCTGACCTTGGCTGCGCCACGAGTCGGTCATCTCGGTCATCTCGGCCATATCAGTCTTATTGGTCATCTTCACTTTTCGTTCGTCGCTAAACTCCCCATGGGGTTTAGTACTGAGCCTTTGTGCAGAGTTCTCGGACCTCCAGTAGCTAGCCTATCTTACCACTCACTCGAGAAATCTCTACTTCTCCCATCGCTAGTTTCTTCTGTTTTCGCCGCCCCGCTGAACCTGACCACCTCAGCGCCACTATCAGGCAGCCTAAACTAATTCGTAGTTACTCCCCGGGGTAGCGTAAACCCCCCCTCCCCGGGATTCATTCCAACCCACGGGGACAAGCCGAACTCTCGATGTGTCAGACCTAACCCGAATTCAGTTTTTTGTGGCTGATTTCTACGCCGGCGACTGGTGCGCTAGCTCACTAACCCGCTCCTTTCAAATGAGATGGGAGCACTCGGTACAGTGCCTGATCCGACAATTGCCCGGCCATTGTCCATGGGCCTTTGCGGCGTTGCGCATGTCATTAGTCACTGATGGATGGAGACTCGAGCCAACCGAATCTGGACTAAAGGGATCTTGAAGAGAAAAGCAGGGGAAATTTCTAGAGCGGGGGAGTCACATATAATGTCGCGCTTCGCCCCGTCTTTCCTCCCTCACTTCCCAGCAGCGTCCTGTTTGTTACCAGCAAAATGGTTGTCAGTCAGTCAGTGGTCGGGCGAGCCAATGCCGAAAAGCCTCATGGCTTGGTTGGTATGCTCAAGAATCCTTATGTCTTCATGACCTGTGCCTTTGCTTCGCTGGGCTGTATTATGGTACAGTACTACCCTCATCTTATACCGAGTGGCTTAAACTAATTCTCGATAGTATGGCTATGATCAAGGTGTCATGGCTCCTGTTCTCGTCATGGAGAACTTCAAAGCGCACTTTCCTTCGTTGATGGGCTCTACTATCCAAGGTTGGCTGGTGTCTGCTTTGGAGTTGGGTGCTTGGGCTGGTGCGCTCTTCAACGGATATCTCGCGGACGCTATTTCGCGGAAATATAGTATGATGGTAGCTGTTGTTGTCTTCACTCTGGGTTCATCTCTTCAGTCCGCAGCACAGAACCCAGCCTACTTTTTCGCTGGTCGCATCATCGGTGGTGTTGGTATTGGTATGCTTAGTCAGGTACGTTCTCGTTGCCAAAGATGCCTTGCAAAAAGGGCTAGTGGTCTAACAAGCATGTTTCTATAGGTCATCCCGCTGTACCAAGCCGAAATCGCACCACCGGAGCTCCGTGGCTCTCTGGTTTCCTTGCAGCAGCTCTCGATCACCATCGGCACTGCCATCTCTTTCTGGCTGGACTATGGTAGGATCCTTCTCCAACACGCTACTCAGCCATTGCCTAATTGACTGTGATAGGTATGCAATACGTTGGTGGTGTCAAATGCAACCCCGAAGGTGTGGAAAACCCTTACTTGGCCGACGGAACCTTCGACTACAACGCGGCCCACGGCCACACGTGTCTGGGCCAGAAGCCTCTTGCCTGGCGATTCCCCTTGGCTTTGCAGATCCTGTTCGCCTGGATTCTCTTCTTCGGAATGTTCTTCTTCCCCTTCTCCCCTCGCTGGCTGATGTCCAAGCACCGCGAGGAGGAAGCAGTTGCTGCACTCTCTAAGATCCGGCGTCTTTCACCCAACGATCCCTTGCTCAAGGCAGAGATCCTTGAAATCAAGGCGGCCGTTCTTTTTGACGAAGAAACCAATGCCGAAGCTGTTCGAACCGGCGGTAAATGGGCCCCCTGGAAGGCTCTCTTTTCCCCAAATATGCGAAAGCGACTCTGGCTCGGCTGTGGAATGATGGTTTTCCAGCAGTTTACCGGTAGGGTCCCGTCCTCTTGTGTTCAATGTTTAGCCCAGCCCGACTAATAATATCCTCAAGGTATCAACGCAATTTTGTATTATGGTATAGTACCACCCTGATCCCACACCGAATAGACTGAACTAACCCCCCAAAAAGCCCCGCAAATCTTCGCCAGCTTCGGTTTCTCGTCGACTACCCAGACATTACTTGCTACGGGTGTCACTGGTATCATCCAGATCCTTTTCACGCTCCCTGCTGTACTTTTCCTGGACAAGTTCGGCAGAAAGACCTTCCTCATTGTCGGTGCCATTGGCATGTTCTGCTGTCACATTGTCGTTGCTATCGTCGAGGGTATCTATGAGGATTACTGGAACCTGAACGAAGGGCTGTACAAGGCCCAAGGATGGGTCGCCATCGTCTTCATCTGGATCTTCGCCTCCCAATTCGCCTACTCCTGGGGTCCAGTATCATGGGTCCTTGCGCAGGAAATTTTTCCGTCCTCTGCCCGCTCTCGTGGTGTGTCTCTTGTCGCATCCACGAACTGGATGTTCAACTTCGTCATTGGCCTAACCACCAAGGACATGCTGGCTTCAATGAAGTACGGAACCTACATCTTCTTCGCCATTTTCAGTGGACTGGGAGGTCTGTTCATTTGGTACTTTGCACCTGAAACCAAAGATAAGACCCTGGAGGAGCTTGATGTCTTCTTTGGAGGCAGCATGGACAGCATCGCCGAGGCGGATAGACTCAGGATGCAGGCAATCTACGACCGCCTGGGACTCTCAGGGGTTGAGAAGGTGGAGGATCTAGATAACGAGAAGACTAAGATCCAGGATGAGATTGTGGAGATGTGATTCTTGGTTGCTATTATTGTGGATGGTGAGCAGACCTCACCATCCGGGGGGGGGGTGATGCATGGGGCGCGGAAAGGGGGAGGGATGGTGATAATTTTTTTTAATTTTCTTACGCACCAATTGACTGGCCTTACGCATGCGTACAGTACGCTATTTTACGAATATAACACCCTCGAACGTCTAGTAACTTAAGCGCTTCGTATTCGTCGATAGTGGTGATAGGGTCTGTCATATCGGCTCATGTGGTGCAGGTCTGGCGACAAGCTAGCCCTAATCCGCGGATTCAAGAACTTCATTTTTCACCCGATGTTTTGCCGCTGAGGAGTGAGGGTCATCATTCGGCCTGGAGGCCTGGAGACAAGGCCACCTGACTATCAGTAAGCCGAAGAACCTTATGCATCTGAGTCCCAACTGTCAGACGGGCAGCCGGATTGATTTTGATTGTTGGGCTCCGAAGCCGGCTAATGCATTACCCCGCCCACCCCCGTTGGCCGGTGCCGAAGCTCCCCAGCCTCGCGATCCCGCGTTTTCCCCGGACAATCTTCCTGAAAGTCTCGACCTAATCTCCTCGTTTCTGGGTGGTTCTCCGTTTTCTGAATACGCCGATAATCGCCAATAATCGCCGATAAAAAACCAATCCCGAGTATGGAGGCATGTGGGGCTGATATACGACGACCCTCGTCTCGGTCATCCGAATCAATCTTGATTTCCCACCCCCCGTCTCTGCCTTGCTATACAGAGTGACGAGTAATCCTGGTCAAATCCTTCGTCTTATGTACTGTACTTTCCTCCGTCATATACCCCGCGTTAGCAGACTTTTGTGCAACAGGACCCTCCCAACTTCCCAAGACCCCTTTTCTTTGTTCCCCTACAGGACCCGTCTACTTTCTTCGGCGTGAAGACTTCCTCTTTAGGGCACACACACACACACGGCCTCAGCTCTGCTGCCTTCTCGGCTCCTAGCGCCAGTAGCAGGTCCCCGATAGGTAGCGACGCTAGTGGACTATAATGGTCTAGTTGAATTTTTCATGGTGAACTCAGTTGAAGAGTTTCCGTTCCCTATTCTGTTGGGTAATAGTTCCGATGTGCCCTGCCAACTCGATTAAAGTACGGAGTATTCCCCGGAGAGTTTTCGTCGAGTTCCGACGTGGGAACGTGGGAGTGTGGAATGTGGGTTGATGCTACCCGTGTGGGTGGAGTCTAGACTTCTTCGATCATGTTTCTAGAAATTGTTTTCATGATTTTATCCCGGAGCGGAGAATTTCAGGTCGGTTCTCTCTTGTGCTCTGCGCGGGATTTCCGACTTGGTGCCCGGCCAAAGACTGTAGTCCACATAGCTCGCCATGTTCCTGACCTATCCTGTAATTTGGAGGCACCCGGCAAGTGAGACTTAGCTCTTTCGGACCCGTCCTCTCAAAGACGACGGTTGTTGCCGATTACCTAATTGCCGATGACTTGACGGATTGATGAATTCAATTTTCTCAAAAGTGTACACGTGATAGCATCTTCCCTCTACGAGGATTGATTCTGTGGACTGCCAGGCCTTGTTTTAGGTTTTTTTCGCATGGCATGATGTTTTCTTGAGGGGTTGGCGGCTCGGATTTACGGTCAACGTTTCCATCTTCCACTTCGCTCATACATACGTCAAGTCAGCGCTACCTGTAGCTGTCCATTATTCTCTGATAGACGTTTCATGCCTGTATACTACTACAGTAGACAAGTCTTGCTCTTTTATTATAATGTACAGGACATAACCTGGAGTTTGCTTCAGTTGCCAAGGCAGTCGACTAAGATTCCCGCTTTGGCCATTGATGATAGGGTGCCATTCCAACGATCAGCGCTCAGCGGGCGAAAGAGCCATTTAGGAATGGATCTTTGAGTATTCCCAGTATCACAGGTATTCTAATGATGCAAGCGGCCCCTATGGACCCCAGAAGAATTGGATGATCTTGTGCCTTTATGCCATTAGTAATGCAGCCAATGGTAGGCATTATAGCACGCTTGAGCCCTTATCAATCTTATCAATCAGTTCCACCCCCGTGGGGATTGACCGGTCCGTATCAAAGCATAATGGACGTGCGCTTAGGTATAGAGTTTCAGTGAATTTGCAGATCTCTGATTCTCCAGAACGGTACACAATAATCCACTTGTGGGGTTACGCTTTCTTTTTGACTTTGATTAGTTGTCTAAGGATATACGTGAGCCTCCGAATGCCTTCGTGGTATCGAATATAAGCTCTATAGTTCAGCGAATTGAGCCAGGCTCTAGTGATCAAGTCAATGACACATTCGAGCATCCGGTTAATCTTGGTGAGGGTATAGGCTGTTTATGTGACGACTCAGTAGACGGCTGCGGATCCCTGGACGCGCACCGGGACCGCCACTATTCCTCGGACGAGGTCCTCCGTGCGCAAACAGATACAACACGGGGGTTTCCTAGCACCTTCGAGCCGGTTAATCATCTGCCTCATTCGAAGGATACCCTAGCATGGAAAGAGTGCCAGGACCCTGAAGTTCTGTAAGTTCACTCCAACTTAACCGGCTGCGCCAGGCAGCCCAACCATCCCCTCTCCAGCACCCAGGAAACACAATCCTCGCCATTCTGCATGAATATTACCCAGGCAATGAAGAAGTGACGATTAACCATAATCTGGGGTGGATCTTCATTTAGGCAGATTGAGGGATCGACACTGCTTCCGTTTTAGGTTCGGCATATGTTCCGACCCGGCTAAAGATCCTGAAGTGCCGAAGCCAAGACGACTCCTTCGTTTCACATCCTGGTCTTCACAACCATCGCGGCTAAATCAACTCTATACAGACAGCTATAAAGGTGCGTCGAACTGATACTGTTAGAGACTGTCAACTACAAGACTCAGAATTCCACTTAGTATTCACTGACTTACCATGGCTCGCCTGTCTCAGTTCCTTCTCGCCTGCGCTCTTGCAGTCAAAGCCTTCGCTGCCCCAGCCGCCGAGGCTGAGCCGGTCGAAGAACGGGGCCCCAACTTCTTTTCTGCTCTTGCTGAGCGCTCGACTGGCAGTTCCACCGGCTACTCAAACGGCTATTACTATAGCTTCTGGACCGATGGCGCAAGCGGCGATGTCGAATACAGCAACGGCGCCGGGGGATCCTACAGCGTGACCTGGTCATCGGCCTCAAACTTCGTCGGTGGAAAGGGCTGGAACCCTGGAAGTGCTCAGTAAGTCATCGATCGCTGAGCAATTGCTTGACTATCTCTTCGTTTCTAGTTTCTCCTTATGAGCACATGGACTGACCAGCCTTCCAGTGACATTACATACTCCGGCTCCTGGACCAGCACAGGAAACAGCAACAGCTACCTCTCCGTCTACGGCTGGACCACCGGTCCTCTCGTCGAGTACTACATCCTGGAGGACTACGGGGAGTACAACCCCGGCTCAGCTGGCACTTACAAAGGCTCGGTCTACTCCGACGGATCGACGTACGATATCTACACGGCGACCCGCACCAACGCCCCCTCCATCCAGGGCACGGCCACTTTCACGCAGTATTGGTCCATTCGCCAGACAAAGCGCGTCGGCGGTACCGTGACGACTGCCAACCATTTCAATGCCTGGGCGAATCTGGGAATGAACCTGGGCACGCACAACTATCAGATCGTCGCTACTGAAGGCTACTACTCGTCTGGGTCTGCATCGATTACGGTTGCCTGAGAGCGTGCAGATATCCTGCTGCGATATGTGCTGTATCTCTGGCACCGTTTTTGTGATGGCAATGAGTGGATGAGGAAGTTGGCTTGTTCGTTCATGAGTAGGGTGGTATTTTAGGAATCTGGATGAGCTTTGACTTTTGATTCTATTTTCCTCATTCGATTTTAGCCTCTGTTTTCGTAACAAGTAGTTTTCATTTGTTTGAAATAATGCTGTAAGAATCACGAGCTGTGGCCTGTACGATAGAGAGATAAAAAGGGCGAACTTATACTGTCGGGTTGTGATCATCCCGAAGTTCTCTTGCCCGGGAGCTCGACCATTCCTCTCCAACTTCCCCCTACGACAACCACTTTTCATAACTTCCTTCTTGCGTCTCATCATCACATCGATTAGAAGTATCTGCTGGGAACTATAACACATTCTTCCCTCGCTTATTCAATCTGACTGAACGCTTTATATACGATAATCTACACCTGCCTTCCGTCAGAAAGAGATTCTTCTTTCTTAACTCTCTTCGGTGCACTTCATTGCCTTTTCATCAGGATTGTTACTCCGTCTTCCATATAATCGGTGGAACATTAGCTCTTCGTCTCGAAGCATTTGCTGTGTGAGATCACCTCGGAAATGATAGGCGGCATATACCCGTCTCATATCCCGTGGAGATCTGCTCCGAATGTCACACTGGGGCCCCAATCATACTGTTATCGTAATCGGGGAATGTTTCTTTGTTGGTCTTTTCCCAACACTGGCAAGGCAGTTCCCAGATTTATGACGAGCAGACGTTCCCCTCAACAGCTCCCGTTATTTAGTTACTCCCTCCTCGAACGACCATCTGATAAAAGCCAAGCTCCTTTCCGAATCTCGATCGGATAACGAAACCAGCGAAGGGAGTTCTTCAACACACCTTCTTTGACAATGCCTACTCCAAAGTCCGACCATGATCCTTCTCAGGAAGTCCCCCCTCCCGAGTCATTCGCTATAGCCAGTTCCGCCGGAGTGGAGAAAATGGAGATCCTTCAGGAAGGCCTGTCTAGAGATATCCGTGCTTTGTTCTTCGTCGACCTCTTCCTCGTCGCATACGTCTACGGCCTGGATGGCCTCGTACGGAGCACATACCAGGTTCTCTCGCTGTCTGATTCCTTCTGCATACCAGATACATGCTAATATTCAAGTGATGGTTCCATAGCCGTACGCTACCGCTTCTTACCAGACCCACAGTCTCCTTGTGACCGTCGATATACTACGGGCTATTGTTGCAGCAGCAATTCAGGTACACCATACGCTCTTTGCTCATGCCGTTTCACTAAGGCCACCTGTGGTAGCCCACCGCAGCCAAGATCGCAGATGTCATTGGGAGACCCGAATTGATTGTTGTGTCAATCTTCTTCTATACCATTGGTATGAAGGTGCTTTCTAGCGTCAGCTCACAGACACTAATGCGGTTCAAGGCACTGTGGTCGAGGCTTGTTCCAAAACAGTAGAACAGTTTGCTGCAGGTGCGGTGCTGTATCAGGTAAGATGAGCCTTTTGCTCCCATAATACTGATGATGAACTGGATTAGGTCGGCTTCACACTTATCGTACTGCTTGTCGAAATACTTGTGGCGGATCTCTCATCCCTGCGAAGCCGTTTGCTGTGCTCCTATATACCTGCGATTCCTTTCATTGTAAGCGTTCCTCGTTGGATTGCAAAAGACGTGTCGACTAAGCCAGATAACGCAGATCAACACATGGGTCGGTGGAGATGTTGCTGCAGCTGCTCTGCGTGCGACAAGTTGGCGGTGGGGTGTTGGCATGTTTGGAATTTTCTACCCAGGTAAAAATCAGCGTGACTGGAATACTTGAAAGTTACTGAAACATCATCAGCCTGCAATATTCCCCTACTGTCTACGCTATTCATCTCTCACTACGTAATGAAACGGAATGGAGACTACAACGGGGCTCAGAGAATCCATGGCGCCTGGCGCGCGACAAAGGGATTATTCTGGTACATGGATGTGATTAGTATGATACTGCTGATTGCATGTCTCTCCCTCATATCAGTTCCCTTCACCATTGCAGACAGCTTCAGCGGGCGTTGGAAACAGGCCAAAATGATTACACCTCCAGTATTTGGGATACTATGTCTACCAGTCTTCATTTACTGGGAGCGAAGATGCGCGCACCCCTTAGTGCCATTCAAATTACTAAGGGACCGAGCTGTCTGGGGAGCATTGGGAATTGCAGTGATGCTTAATACAGGTATGGTGATGGGGTCATATTTGATCAAAATATCTGCTTACGGTTTATTATAACTTGGGCTTTGCAGGCAAGTTATCTGTATACTGTGCTTGTTGTTGGCTTCGGTGAGAGCATCAGCAGTGCGACGAGGATACACTCGCTCTACAGGTACATATCCGGACCTCCACAATAACATGTGCTGACCATGACCAGCTTTGCCTCTGTCATCACTGGCTTCTTACTAGGCTTCGTTGTATACCGAGTCCGACGCCTCAAGCCGTTCATCGTTGCAGGTACCTTCTTGTTCATGGTTTCATTCGGCCTGTTGATTCACTATCGCGGGGGACATGCTTCATCAAGCCACTCGGGCATCGTAGGGGGACAAGTGCTTCTAGGCATAGGTAGGTCGTACCCATTAGTCTTTGCCGACGACGCCCGTAACTGATCAATTGTGCAGCTGGTGGACTCTTCCCATACTCCGCCCAAGCAAGCATCCAAGCAGCTCCCCTTCCCTCCTTTACGTGAACAAAGCATCTAACACAATCAGACCTCGCGGTCGTGACCGCACTCTTCATGACCTGCTACAACATCGGCAGCGCCCTCGGTGGCACCATCTCCGGGGCAATCTGGACGCAAGTTCTACCCAAGCAGCTGGAAACCCGGTTGAGCAACGCCACCCTGGCAGCCGAGGTATATGCAGATCCGTTCGCGCTCAGCCTGCAGCACCCCATGGGAACACCCGCCCGGGATGCAGTCGTCGATGCCTACAGGGACGCGCAGAAGCTGCTGTGTATCACCGGCATATGTCTCACCGTGCCGCTGATCGCGTTCGCTCTCTGCACCCGGAACACGAGGCTCATCAGGGAGCAGAGTCTGGTCAATGCTGAGGAGGATTTGGAGTAGTGCTGTGTGTTGCAGAGAGCGGAGCCTGGACATTAAAGATTTCGTTGCTCCGGATATGCAGGGAGGTATCTTACTGCATTGGTATGGTCACGGTATCACTGTTCGTTGAGGTTTATTCTGAGATAAAATACAACAGGTCGGCGTTTGCCAGGGTCCTGGTATGTAACCGAGCCGTAGATTTTAAGAAAAAAAGAAACGTAGGCAAGTAAACACAGTAGGATTTGACGGTATGCTTGTTGAGTACGGCGTAGTCCTGCGGGGGTTGTCGAGACAAAAAGTTAGTGCATCATCCGTGAATCGAACACGGGCCTCATCGATGGCAACGATGAATTCTACCACTAGACCAATGATGCCATTGATGCTTAAGCATGCTAAAGCAATAATAAAGGACTGGCTCTACTCGCGATAGTACCTTGAACCGTTGTATAGATGGGACTTGGCTCTGTGCATTCAGCGAGCATAATTGTAGATCATTGCCTTCTTAGTCCTTCAATTGCCAATACTCAAATTACCCTGTAAACTATCACCGTGACCGGTCTCCAATTGAGTTTGAGATGGTAAAACATAGTAAGGCGCATTAGCTTAGCACAACAATAAGAAAGAGCAGAAGAAAAGCAACTGCACAGACTAATTGTTAGCATTGCGGGAGCGACAAGGAAAAGAAGAAGACGAAAAAGACGAAAAAGAAGAAGACGAAGACGAAAAAGACGAAGCAGAGGAAGACGACGAAGAGGAAGAAGACGAAGAAGAAGCAGAGGAAGCAGAGGAAGACGAAAAAGACGAAGAAGACGAAGAGGAAGAAGACGAAGAAGAAGACGAAGAGGTAGAGATACAGAGCAATCGCTCGCTACTCACCACTTGCAAGCATCCACCGCAACATATCCTTGGTGGCCCCCACACAAACTACTGCGCTCTTATCGCCCATTTGAACTCCCATTTGGACTCCCAGTTTTTCCTTGTCTCATGTCCACTCCACAGACAAAGTCATTCTTCGCTATTTGATGCATGAGAGGAACTACGGGATGACCATATCGATATTTGTTATTGCCTTGTCTACACTACCCCCTCCTCCCTCTCACACTTGAATGTAAACTTTTTGATATATTCTCTCCTCCTAACTTGTCTCCAACCACCACAATTTCTTTATCTAACCCTTCCATGCACCGAGGTTTATCACATTCTATTGCCCTTCATCCCCAATATACCCTTTCATGTTCCCGACGTCCTCTCCTTCATATTTTCCGCTTCTCGTGTTGTTTGTTGAAATCATTTACCCAGAAGTTTCTGATCTCTGTTGGTGAGCAAACTTTGATCAAGGTCTCCTATAACTGCTCTCTACGCCCCTAGACTCTCTGTGCCATCATTCTTCTATTATATCATTCTCTTTACCCATTATCCCCCACATCCCCAACCTATTCTCTGCCTATACTTCTTGTGTCGGGTGCGTTAAAGTACGTTAACCCGACGTTCTTATCCTCTATCCTAGTGATCAGGCTTTGGTCGACGGTTCCAGAACTTGCCCTATAGGCCTCCAGGTTCTCTTTATTGTGCTCGGGAAGCTTTTCCTATGCGAAAGTCCATAGAATTGCCCCTGGCCTGCATGCCGAGGTCAGACATCATTGCCACAACCTGCACTAGAAGCACGAAGCTCTACACAAAACTGCTTCAGAATACAGCTTCAAACCTCTACCGCTCTCAGATGGCATTGGCAGGTGTCCACATGGCCCGGTTCATCATGAAAAGAAAAGTGCAAAGGTACGTGGCCTTCGAGCACGGAGTCAGTACCATGCCTCGTCATTTACGTGTACTAATCTGGGTTTCACTTCAGTATATTCTACCCTTCTACTTCGCACGATCATTCTCTACGACTAACAATGTTATATCCCTAGATATACATTCGCAAAGAGGCTACAATAAAGCTTGGAGCCAACGGCTCAGCAACCACAAAAGCGATTCAATGAGCATGCAGAACAATATCGCACCATATACCATGCCATTACGAATCCAGGAAAATTACTATGTCTACGGAGTGTAACTCCCGCATAGTCGATAATACAAACCATCTATTCGGTCGCCTGAAGTTTTGGACCAACAGTTCTCAAATTGATCATTCTGCCTTTCTCACGTACTTCCTATGCCAATTGTCAATCTTCGCTCAACGGTAAGTTCTAGCGGCGGATGAATTCCGCTTGATCTAGCAGATATACTGATGTTTGGTTAGATTCAAAGTTACTCCGTCCAGCTCTGTGTTCTGGTTTCTCCATGCTCGTCTGATGCTCTTTCGCCCTGCTGCTCTGTCAACCTCGTCGTTATATGCCTGCCATCGCATCTACCTGTGATCGTTACATGCTGTCTCTGTTACCGGGTGTCCCTCAATGGTGGGTGTGGGCTGATTGCGATCTTCCTCTATGACAACGAATCCGACATCTCTTCAGGTACAAAAGTAGCTCTTCATATGTTTCATAATCTCTGAAACGACCACCGTGACAACAACATATATTGCTCGTCTATCCTTTCATTCCTTCTTTCACTCCATTTCCCTCCTCTTCGCGGTCATACATTCGATCAAGGCGAGGAAAAGCTTCGCAAGATGAACCATCAGCGCAAGGTATTGCATAAGAAGATGAAGTTGTACCGCGTGCCCCTTCAACAGCTCAAGATTAACTACACAGTATTGAATACCAATAAGAAAGTCTATACAAAAAAAGAGATTCGATTCTTGTTGGTCATGCTGGACAAGTATAGAATCGATAACGAAGATCTTTATAAGAAGAGCTACAACAAGATTCGCGAGTTTTTTCTCTTCTGCTTCGACTGGTTCTTTCTCAGCCGGACACCTGTCGAAATCGGGCGTCGGTGCACCACACTATTGAATACTGTTGCTAAGAAGTTCGAAACCACTGAAGACGGAAAGGCAATTAGAAGAGATGACAAAGATCGCGGACGTGATCAGGACAGAAAAAGAACTAAAAAAAACTTCTGCAAAGAGAAAAACCAATAATAATACAGTTGTAAGTTATCAGCTTTTATTAATAGCTTCTGCATAGTTCTTACTGACGCCCTTCGTAGAACAAGCAGGTAAAGGCTGTAAAAATAACAGCAAGGCCCGGGGTATAGTGTAGAGGTTTTGTGGCTGCGATGTGTTTCTTTCGACCACTGATAATTTCGTCTATGAGCTGGGCAAGCCTTTTCTCCGAATTTGCTCCCACATTGTATTCAAAATAATGACAATATTGCTTTTAAAAGACTGAGCCTTTTTACTCAGCTGCTTTGCCGCGTTTATTTTTTCTCCCCTTCTTCGGATTGTCTTTCTTAACCTCCGTCAAACGGCAGATTAGTATAATGCAGACCTGAGAAGGATTAGAGAATATATATACCAATTGATCTTGTGTTTGTGTTCTTATTCTTTGACCTTCTATGGTCTGAGGATAATCGGCCCTTAGATAACCGACTTTACCGTATTCATAGCATTCGCGAGTCTAGTCTAGTTAGCACCGAAACGCAATATAGGAATCTCAGTACTTGTTCAGCGACCGTCAAGGTAGTCAGGTCCTCCGAGAGAAGCGAGCACAAAATATCGACGGATTTGAAAGAAGAGATGGGACTGTTAACCTGAGACACATACCAGCAGATGCAGGCCAACCAGCCGCGACTTCGGGCTAGTCATCAGGTGTTCGTAACTCCATCGTTTGTTCGAGACTGCCCGCCTCGGTTTCCGCTTCGGTCTGACGTTTGTCGATGACATCGCACAGCTGCTGCTATTATTAGGTTTGACCGTATGATTCTGAAAGTCCACTAGGGTGGCAGGTGTTGTGGGAGACGAACCGGCTGGGCCTTATATGGATATTCGTGGGACACGGTCTTGTTGGGGCCTGAGATCTAGGAGAGACTGATCTCCAGGATGAGGATGGAAAGATTCAGAAGGCATACAGTCTTCCCAGCAAGAATTCCATTCATGGGAGTGTAAAGAGAAGAGGAAGGTGCGGGCCTTCGCTCTGAACTATACGCCACGGAGGCCTTAGGCATCAGTGGGTGAAGACCCTGCGGGCTAAGGAGCCCGTCAGAAGAGTTATTAGGTGGTCTAGAAGCGTGTTATAATTCTTCCTGTTCATGTGGTGTATCTGCTCTTCACGCTTGCTATGGTAAGAACTCAGAGGAATGCATTGATACAGTGAGTGTGCTCGAATGCTTTTCCCGTAATAGAGCCTTGGGGAAACTGACACTCGATGGGCATGTAACATGATCTCCAAGTTGAGAGCCTTGTATACCATTTGGGCTATTCTTTCTGTGAGTTGTAAAGATACTTGGTCTATATGCAAAGATAGTTATATCAATTATTAAAACCACTCATCGAACTGACTTCATTAGATCCCTGCTTGTACAGGGTTCTACCCATGTCTAGCTTAGAACCGGTCTGCTATAGCGTCACCAGGGCCAAATCTCGACCGCCAATCTCACTCTCGTGCGATACCTGCATCTGGGAGTTCCCATCCAACCGCATTGTCGAGACCCGACCCAATAAATCGATTTGAGCCCACGTCGCACCGTTCACACGAGGCTAGACGTCTATCTTTTGTCATTCGGCGTCGATATACTAGAAGCAGGGTCATATGGCGGCGGAGAGCCCTGCGCGCAAGAACTCTGTGCTTCTTCCTCCAACGTCGCTTCAACTTGGGCCACCACGTCAAATGGCATATCGGTGAGATTGAATTCAACTGACTTTCCAGCGCACTCAAACACAAAGGAAGCGCAAAGTCTGTAGGATCTACTGAGATTGAATGTGCTGAAGGATATGTCCGACCGGCCAAGCATCAGTGATCCGAAAGCTTGGGACAAATCTAGAGTTTCCATAACAGGCATCGTAATATGACTTTGACTTAGCAAGTCGATCTTTTCGTCCACCTGTCCTGACAATGCACCTATCAGAGAAGGTACAGCCCGAGCGGCAGTTTGACTGACAACCCACAATGACACAGATCGCAATACAATGTCCGGAGGCTGGCTGACAGATGAGTCTTCCATGAATGGGAGGATATCTAAGAAGCATGGAATAGTCGATGCTTGCTTGACGCGAGTGGGATAGGAGAACGTTGCTCTGAAGCTGAAACGGGGCAGTCTGGTCGAAACCCATGATTGGAATTTCTCTTGGAAGGTTAAACTTTGCCCTTTGTTTTCAGGAAGAAGCAAGATACTGCGGAATTCGAACACTTCCTCTCTTTGCTGTCGATAAAGGGTAGACTGGTCACCGCTTTTCTCCGCGTTCGGTGCTGAGGGGAGATATTTCAAGTGCAACGTCTCCTTGAACAAGGCCGCTTTCTTCCCCAGGAGACCTCTCTGCGGCTTGGATACTTCAGCCTGTACTCGGTAGTCGATCACGCATCTCAAGTTACGAAGGGAGTCCCCCGTCTCGACTGCAAACGACGGCGGTAGCGGGTGATTGACATCGCTGCGGAAAGGAGGCTTCTCGGACCAGCCGGATGACGGGCCTGGCGACTGAACATGGGCAGGAAACGTGAAAATAAATGGCCACTCGTACGTCCCTGGATCTAATTTTCCGCCATTGAGATGCGACAGAATTCTCTCTTTCTCAAACAGCACACATTTGCTGCGATAGCTGGCTGAAGGAGCCGCCGATCCCTTGACTTTCTGGACTTTGGCCTTGGTGCGCCCAGTGAAGCTCACCCGGATGTCGTCGATCTCGGTCGCTTGAGTACACTGGAACTTGACGTGACCGCTTATCGTTTCACCCCCCGAGTACCAGCGCTTCTGGTTGTTAAGATGTATGCTCAGAGGCATGGTGAATGATAGCGAAGAAAGGCGACGGACGTTTCTCAAATGCGTTGGGGGGAGAACAGCGTTGAAGGAAAATTGAAGAGTGAAGAGGGCTTCAGGGTCTTTATGGGGGCGAGGTCAGGCTTATTCAGTGGGCTACATCCAAGCTTTTGCCTCGAAAGTCAAACTGCATGGCTGTGAAGTAAACTTGAACGAATACGAACAGAATTTCCGTTTCGGGGAGAAAAGACACTCCCTCGGTCGGTTGAGTGGTGGGGCCTTTTCTTACACAATGCTTTGCTAACTATTTTTGGATCATGTTGGAACTGTAGTACTCGTACCAAACATTGGAGTTTAGATGCAGTTTCCCTATAGAATCATTCTGAGCTACCGCCTCGCCAGTCTGACTGAGAAAGTAATATAGTGTACTGTACACCTTGCGACGAATTATCGAAGCAGCAGTGCCTCTTTCCGATATCCGTTCAACTTCCCGAGTCGAACTACCGGGAATCTTACAATAACGAATCATTTGAATGCTATCTCCTTAGTCGGACTGCATTCCTCTAATACCTGGACTACTGTGTAGATAGACAATCCAGTCTTCTTTGTCTGTGCCTCTGTTTTCGTTGTTCTTTGTTCCTTTTTTTATTTCTGGAGCAGAAAGAAAGACTTTCCGGCAATGCTTTGAGCATATTGGCACCATGCACCTTTGTCCGATCAAAACAAAGAGATCACGGCTATTGAAGCTGTCTTGTCATTGGCTCATGCTTTCCTATATCAAGTTGCAAATCTGCCCCGTGGTCTTGGAATCATTAAACGTGCAATCACTCCCAAGATTAGAGGAACCTCCTTCTATTCACCAGGAGAAAAGCTACGACGACCGCAGCCTTGCACGTCTGAGATCATCATCGTCAAAGAGACTCGATAAATTCTGGTGATTGATCGCGGACTAGCTCAAGTGGTGAATTACTGGAAAAGGCAGATTGAGCACAGTCTAGAGCTTTCAACACATGCTCTACGCTGCCACATTCACTAGGAAGCTGCTTACTTTGCATCATCCGCCCAGGCTTCCTCTATCTTACGGATCGTCTCTCCGCTGCCTCGACCACCACCTTTGTTCCGTCCTTCTTTCATCTCTCTTTCATCATTTCTCCTCCTACCTCACCCCTCTCTATCCCTACCTCCTGAGTCTATCAGCATGCCTCGCGCCGACTTCTTGCGGGACGCTAGACAGGCCTCTCATCCTCAGTTGACTGGCTTCGAGCTTCGGCAAGATGACACCTTCAGTTTCACCTACAGTGATCCAGCTGGTCATCAAAGTTGTATCCAACTCCTCGTTCCAGGTAAGTTACATTCCTTGCCAATTCCGGTGTCCTGATCTCGGCTAACCAAGTGCTTCACAACTAGATCTGTCCGCATACCCTACTCAGCATGAGTACTTAATCTGGGGCGATGAAGCTATCTCCGATCCTGTTGCTCAGACAATTCAGTCTATCGGCTCTAAATACAATGGCCGACCTCTGAACGCACTTCTCCAAGGCTTCTTGGACTGCTTAACTGGTCAAAGCGACGACAATACTATGGATGGCAGCTCCGAGGGCGAGGGTTATGACTTCGACACCGATGGTGAGATGGACTTGGACACGGACCACGGTCCCGACTGGGACGAGGTCCATAAGCGCCTGCAAAAAGACCTTCAGGCTGCAAAACATTCCGGAATCAAAGTTGGAGTTCTGGGTGACATGCAAGGCCGCGTCATCGTGGTCACCTCTTGTCGTGTTGCTCGGCTGAACATCTCCAACGATGCGCTTCAACTGTGGAATGTCTCCCCATCCGACTATTTGGTTCTCCTTATCAAATACCCATACAAGTACTACGGCTTGGACGATAAATCTCGATTTAATCCGTTGCAGAAGCCGCAAATGTACGTTGGTCTTTGCGACTCGTATAAGCCCACGCTGGCGTCCACCCTGAAAGCTCTCCATCCCTCCGGACAAGAACTGAAGGATTCGAGCGGTACGAATCCAAATCTCACAGCAGATCCTGCTCTCGGGCAATTGAGATCCTCATTTGTCACGGAAATGCTTACGGATCTATTCAACGAACGGCTGCTGGACCTCATACAGCTTAGAATCGATCATGGCTACTCCTGGACAGGGGCCGAGCACTACTATGACACTCAACAAGGCACAAAGCCCGGCATTGAAGATGTTAGAGACCCAAAGTATTTTGTGGAAGAGGCCTGGAGTACCTGGACTCCCAGTTTTGTTCAAAAAGATGACCTTCGATGCAATGGGGACGAAAAGAGGCTGTCCTTACCTCGTATTGCGATGCAATATGCGCTCCGGCGCTTCACCCGTGCCAGCGAATTCTGTCTAGTATGTTACTGCAAGACCGCTGCCAGCTTCCAGGCACTGAACCCGTACGTTTGCTCGAAGCGGCTCTGTCTGTTCCAATATCTAGAATGTGGCAAGGGACCGAAGCTGGAGTGGCAGATTGTGCATCATCCTGAGGTTGTGGATCTACTCGTGTCCTTCGCCTACCGGCGTGCCATGGCAAAATCGCTGACTGACTGTCTCGACCTTCCTCTCAAAGTTCCCAATCCGAATCTGAATTCGAAACAGGCTGTTCAGGCGAGACTGGTTGGTGGCACACTCGTTCCGCAGGGACGACTCGAGTTAAAGGTCGGCGAGTGGGTTGTTCTTACAAGGAAGGTGAGAAACCAGAACAAAATAATAACTCCAATTCATTATTGTGTTCGCATGCACAACGATGATGGTTCCTACACTCTCTCAGGGCCTATCTACGAGGGCAAGGATAATGCGGAGCCCACAAAGTCCGGATCCCCAAGCGTGATGGTTACGCTATACAACAAAGATTTCGATAACTTAACACTGGAGGAGAAGCAGGGGATGCTCGTGAGATTACTCGATACGCTCCCGGGAGTCGCCTCGATGGTTGAGTTCATCAAAGGCAGTTCTAGCCATCGGACTCTCGACACGTGGAAAGAACGCATCTCCCCCGCCGCACTGTACCTTTTGCGATGGATCGTTTCGTCAAATCGATCCTGCATCATTTATGACAAAGACCCAGCGCACAAGGTTGCAGGCATGGAGGGTCACATGCAGTTTCGACTCGCTCAAGGGACCCCAGACAAGGAGCAGGAATTTGTGGAGGCGATTGAGCGAGAGGTCAAAGCGTCGAAGAAGCAATATCCCACTCTCTTTGCTTGGCATGGATCCCCAGTCAGCAGCTGGCATAGTATCCTTCGGCAAGGCCTACATTTTGAGCAATGCAGCAATGGGAGAAGTTTCGGGGATGGGGTGTATCTAGCCCGGGACTTCCGGCTCTCTGAGGGCTACTCTTTGAGGGATCGCTCCGACCAGGGGTCCTGGCCGTCGAGCAAGCTAGGGATTACGATGGCAATCTCATTGAACGAGGTTGTCAACTGTCCAGAGCAGTTCAAGTGCACATCGCCGTATGTGGTGCAGGAGATATCATGGATCATGCCTCGGTACCTTTTTGTGAAATGCTCCAGGCCCGTGGCGGGTACTAGCAGCCGCCACAGTCTACAAGACGTCTATGTGCAGGATCCCAAGCGAACAGCTCTCGGTCAGAATGATGTACCAGTCACAATTCCTCTATCCGGGGTACGGACTCATCTTTCTCAAGCACAGAGAACCTCAGTCGGTGGTGTTGGTGGTGGTCGCGAATTGGACACTGGCTATGAGAGCGACGCGACCCTCGATGAGGATCGCCGTCTGCTCGAAGAAAATGACGATGACAGTGACTGCGTGATGCTCGACCCCTTGGCGGTGAAGATGCTGCGCGTGTTGAGATCCGCCAACATCAAGCTATTGCCCCCTCCTACCGACGCCACCTCGCAGGCCACCACAAGACTGATGCGGGAGTTGGGAGCCACCGCAGCGCTCCAGGCGCGCGGCTCCTTGACTGAGCTCGGTTGGTACATCGATCCCGAGCAGGTTGACAATCCATACCAGTGGCTCGTGGCTCTGCACAGTTTCGATCCCAGCCTACCGTTGGCACGGGACCTGGCCGCCACCGAGGACAAGTGCATTCTCCTGGAGATCCGGTTCCCGCCCTCATTCCCGTACTCTCCCCCGTTCGTTCGCGTTGTCAGACCACGGTTTGTGCCACTCGCGGCCGGCGGAGGGGGCCATGTCACCGCCGGAGGCGCCATCTGTATGGACCTGCTTACCGGCTCCGGCTGGAATCCGCTGTATCGCATGGAGAGCGTCCTGTTGCAGGTGCGGCTCCTCATGTCGTCCAAGGATCCGTACCCGGCCCGCCTGGATGCTCGCCAGAAGCACGATTACTCCTGGTGCGAGGCCGTCAACGCATTCATCAGGATGTGTAGCATTCACAACTGGAAGGTGCCGGAAGACTTTGGAAAGATGCAAGCAGCATAGTGAGACTGCGTTCCCCTTCTATTTCGAACTAAGATAGTGAGGCAGAGAGACGGTGGTTAGTGTGTTGGATATTTTGAGCCCGATAAAGCAACGCTACAGATATGCATCCTTCACGGATGATTGCCCAGACGGACACAAGGCTACATGTATAGTACAGGTCAGTACTCAAAGCCATCCAACACAACCACCTAGTTATTATCTAGTTCGTTTCCTAGACCCAAGAATCAATCAGTAGATTCCATTAAAATCCTAATCCACGAGCCCAGTAATAGTAACATTAACATGCACCTTAGCATTCCTCCCTCGTGCCCCCTCCCCCTGCTTTCCAAAACTCACTAGCCCAACATCCGCTAACTCCGCCAATCCCATATCAAGACTCATTCCCACCACCCCGGCAGTGCGGTTCAGGGCCCAGAACTCGATCGCCAGCGGCAGCGTGTCCAGGACCTCGTTCAGCGTGTCCAGCGCATCGCCGTTGTTGGGGTCGGTGAGATCGATGTTCGAGAGCTTGGTGAGGTCAAGGGCGTTGAGGTTCAGGGTTGGGAGGAGGGAGAGGGCGCGGCGGTTGTTGTTCTGGGTTGGTTGGTACGCGGATTTCTGGGTGTGCTGCCCGTGAGCGTGAATGTGGGTATGAGTGTGGGTTGTTGGGGAGGCGGTTGCTTGGTGGAGGAAGGTGGTTGTTGTGGTGAGGAGGCTGAGGCCGAGGCTGAGGCTGAGGGGAGAGAGGAGGTGCATTGTCTTGTTTGTTTGGTGGGTTTGTGCTATGGGGCTGGGATTTGGACGGTGCTCTAGCTGTGAGTGCTATTACTGTAATCGTTTTGAGGTTAGATGGTTGATTCTCTGGGATGGATTGTGCAAGGGGCTCACGTTCAGAGCTGCCGCTATATTTGGTTGCTTTGTTCCAATAAAACTGAAAGAGTGGTTGCTTCTGTTGCTTTTCGAGATATAGACAGGGCGTTGAAGCTGAATAGGAGGGATTGATGAATTAGAAGTAACGAGCGACTGAATACTGTAACAACTGTAATGAGTGAGTTGATTTTCGATAGCAGAAAGCAAACAGTGACTGTTGGCACGAAGAAAGATTGCTGAGAAGAGCAATAAGCAGACAACTTGAGCAAGCAGCAGAGAAGCACGCATGGGCTGGGCTTGATGAAGCGAAAAGTCAGCACACTGGACCCGAGCTGTTCCCATTCTCAGAGTATAGATAGGGATCAACAGGGGAATGTACACTAAGTTGAGCTAGAGCAGGAAACGGATTTAGATCTGAGATCGTCGGGGTTCCACTTGCTGGGCTGTATATACTCGTACCTGGCTCTGCCATCGGGGCAGGACCGTGTGATATATTGTCGTAGTGCGTGTGCGGGTAACGCTTTGTTTGTTAGAGCTGTACCGTCTACGTATTCCGTTGGATGAGTCTATAACAATTTGAATGTCAAAGTAGACATCTTCTGTCTATGAATCTGAGTAGATGCTAATGAAAATGATGATAGGCGGGCTCGCTGGCTGGGATCTCGGCACGCAGTGGAGCGACCACCAATCGGGAGCAAATCAGCACCCGTGCGGGCTTCGGCATGGCAAAGTACGGGTCTGCTCCTCTGCTGCTCCATGGTGCCGCAGGAACTGGGTCCGCTCACGCGAACCTTGCCCAAGTGTCTTCGGATGGTGTGGCAGGTTTTGTTAGGGTTAGTTTGGGAAGCTGCGCGGGATATGCAGCGTACAAGGATAGAAGTGGCAGCGTACATGCACGATGGTGCTGCAGAGCATAGCAGTTGCCGAAGTGACAAAGGCGGAAGCTGGTTGATGAATTGATGACAGATATCTACACTTGTCGAATCGATATTGTAAGAAGATTGGAATGGAAAGACAGTACAACTCAGCATGGTCGAATGCTACACATTCGCATTAGGGTCAAGATCTCATTATGATGCACATAATGCATCTTCCAATCCTCGATGGTCTAACGGTCATGATTTCCGCTTGTCAATCCCACTCGGGAACAAGCGCGGGAGACCTGGGTTCGACTCCCAGTCGGGGAGATTTCTTTTTTGCTTTTGCCTGAGTGTCTTCAGAGGCTGATTCTTGTGCGTCTGCATGCTTGATGATTTCATCCCTCCTCTCCTCGGTTGAACCAGCCGGAATAAGGTTGTGTGGACCACATCGATTGGGTCAGCTACATATAGATACAGTCCCAGCAGTAGCGTCCGAGCATGTGCATAGCCTGCCTGTCAGCATGGATGTATGAATGCAATTCAGCGTTTGGCGCAGAAGCACCATTGATTTAACGAGCAATGACTCGGTCAGGGAAGAACAATACAGGACGAAGGAGATAGTTCCTATGGTTAATCCTATACTAAATCTACTACTAACCCAGAGCCAATACTTGAGCAGATTTAGCACATCTCATTGCGATGTCAACGAGCAACCTTGAAATCAAACCCCTGCATCCAACTGCTAGTTCCGCCAGACCTCTGATCCTTTCGCCCACATCTCTGGGTCTGCCACCAAAGGAAACAACCGAGACTGTCATGTCAGCAGGATACCCCCTGCCACGCAGAAGCGAAAACCTGAACCAAGCACTCAAGGGCTGACTTTGCAGCCTCCCTCCGAGAGCATTCCGGATCAGATGAGATGCAGCATTTTTATCCTCCAAAACGAGCCTTTCATCTGGACTAGCGAAGTTCAAAGTTCTGTGGGACAGTTTTCCTCGACCGGTCAGAACACGATTACACACTGTTCTCAAGTCCACCGACTCAATGCACTTGGACCATCCTTGTCGACCCTCCTCAGTCCCTATGTTCTCCGGCTCGTCAATCCATCGTCCTACCAGTGCTACAACTTCCGCGGTACTTAAGCACTCCCAGAGTCTACTCGAGGCCATTACAATGGAATCACCACTTCCAGGCTCAATCTCAACACTGGTCACAAGTGGCTCAGGGGTGAGTCGCAAGATAGTCAGTCTGGAAATCATCGGGGCATCATCATCCAAGTTATGAGCCCCAGGCAAATTTTGTGGACCTTTTAAGAGTCGGAGGGTGCTTTGAAGCGGCCAGGTTCCCGGCACATATGACCTTCTCCCCTTCACCTACTGCGACGACCCAGTACTGCGCGACAATTACCGGTTGATGCCACATGCAAAACACAATCTTGATGGTCGTAGACTAACAGCAAAGCACATCGCTGGGCGGGCTCCTCCTTGGAGTCACGCGTAGCCCCTGGAATAGAGAAGGTGGTGCGGTATGCAACTCAGGAGCCTTGAGCTGGCTGATTTCCTCCTGGGCTTGTTTCGCAGCCGAAAAAGGCGCGGCTGCTGGGGTGATATGTAAGTCAGGGGCCGTATGCTGAGGAAATTCTTGCCGAGGACGCAATAAGGTGGCCATCCGACTATTGTTCTCAGCCCTTAACCCACGCCGTATGGCTTGCCTCACTGATTCGGCGTCTGGTAATGGTTCCGTTGAGTACCCCTCATCCAGCTCACATGCTACAGAGGGAATCAATAGTTCCGAAAGATCATCGCGCAAGGGCACGTCGCTGCTCACCAGGTCACACAAACTGAGTCAGAGCGGTCTCTCAAAAGGCTGCTTACATGTGGTCGTTGTAGATGCCCCAAAAGTCTAGGGTGCGGCCGCACGATAGCCTCTGAGAGAACCCTCGATATGACTTCCATGGTTCACGCGATAGAGTTGAACAGTTAGCACCGCATGACACGAGCTGAGGACTTATGAGACGTGCTTGGTGAGCACGGAGTCTCTCGTCAGCTCTCCCTGGTTGATATGTAGTGGCAGTCTGTCGGAAGTCGGAACTTCGCGTTTTGGGCGGTTTTGCTCGCGTAGGCCTCTGATGCGTGTCTATAACCCGTTGCTGTCCTTTCGAAAATCAATATGTCAGCAGCCCACTACTGATTAACACACCCCCAATGACCAGTCTCCCTGCTGCAGATACTGGAATCTTCTGCCAGGCGGAAAGTATCCTGTGGACCCCCGAGCGACTGAATACCTTGGTTCGAAAAATGGAATCTGTCAACATCGCTGTTTCGAAGAGCAGAGCAAAGACAAAATAGAGAAGATAATTGATACCAGTAATAATGATGTCGATGGTTGTGACGCTTATGATGCTTCAGGCAAGGTCAGTGGATATTTACCGGACGGCAGGCTACAGTTGCACCTTCTGGAAGCTGCCATTTTGAACCTCATTGTGAGATATTGTGACTGGAAGCTCTATTGGTGATTAAATTCATTTCACGAAATCTGAAAGCGTAGTCAGTTAACAGAAACTCGTCGCATGGTATCTTGTAATAATACTATTCATTATAAGCGAAGTGGTATCCATGTTCTGTATACAGCTTCCGAAGTCAAAATCGGACTTGTATCGCAGGGACTGGATGCTGGATGCATTGCTTGCTGCATTTTCGGTGGCCTTGCTTCTATGAATCCGACACAAAGTCAGGCTAAAGAGCTCAGCCTCGTTAGGCGACTGTCTGATCGAGCAGCGCTCCCACGCACGCAACCATTTTGCATGGCTCGCTCGGGATATAGTGGAGGTCTTCGGAGTAAGGTTCAAAGAGCAAAGCCCCAATGCCAGATATGGGAAGTGCAGTACTTGGTCGGCGGTATATCTTTGCATGTGCGGGGTTGTCAGGAGATCAATCATGATTCCAAAACGTCCGCGTTCTTCAGTCACTGCCTTCATCTTCCTCCACGGGTGTAAGTTCAAGCTGGGTGCTCGGCCCAGCTGCATCACTCGGCCGCTGAGTATTCGAGCCCCTTCTTCTCCGGGCGCGCAGCTCCTGATCAGCCTGTGTGACTGCTCTCTCGCCGACGAACTTGTTACCCGGCCAAGTGTTCTTACACACCGGACAGACTTCAGCCTGCTGAGACCGGAAGAAGTGGCGCATGCAATGATCATGCAATCTTCCCAGACAATCTCGATCACCACACCTTTGACCCTATCCCCAGCGCCAAGTCAGCCTTCATCCCATGCCCCATCGTTACGGCGCGTAGCAGAGACGCAAAACAGAAACTCACCGCAGTGATCAGATCCTTGCACGCAGCACAGAACTTGATCTTCCGAATCCCCTCCGCCTCGTCGTTATATGTCGCAACCAACCACCCCCGCAGCTCTATCAAGCCCCGGGGACTGAGGCTATAAAACCCCTTGCCACTCTTCCCGAACCACCCTTCCTCGACCAACTGCTTCAGCAACGCCTCCGCCTGCGACATCGTCAACGACTGCACCACCCCGCCGACCGCCTGCGAGTCCGGCTGCTGCGTGGCACCCTGCGTCAGCGTCGGCTGCGACTGCAACCCAGACTCCCTCCTCTGGCTGCCGCCGTCCCCGGAAACCTTGGCCAGCTGCAACGCCTGCATGCCACTCACCGCCATCGCCTCGCAGCGGCGCGTGTTATGCGTCTCGAACATCGCATCCAGCAGCCGTTTCACGTAAGCAATCTCGTCCGCCGAGTACGTCGTCGCCAGTTGCGTCAGCGCGTCGCTCGTCGTGTTCACCAGCGCGTACACCCGCTCCGGCGGGGGCACGGCCGTCGTCTGGCTCGGGTCAACTTCTATCTGCGGCAGGGTACTGCGGATCTCGAGGTCGAAGGGCGAGATGGCGTTGTTGGCGGTCGCGATGTAGGATTGTAGTTCGTCCTCGGTGATTTCCTCGGGGGAGACGGGTTGTTTCTCTATCGAGGTGGGGACAGTCAGTATCGCTCCACTGGCTTAAAAGACAGTATAGTATGACTGGCTATACTTCGGAATTGGGACGAGGGTCTGTACCATGCGCTGAGAAGATCGCAGCTAATACGGGTTTGGCTTCCTCGAAGGTCATAGTCGAGCGGCCCATGAAGGCCTGGAGAAAGGCGCGGTTGGTGTCATTGTAATTGTAGGGGCCGGTTTCTCGGACCATCGTTATGAAAGAAGGTTGGGACAGCTTCTGAAAGAGTCTAGGTTCATGGAGGTATGGCGAAGGAATGGAAGTAGCGCTGTTTTATGTTCTTAGGACTAACAAAAGAAAATTGAGGGGACAAAGAACCGCGGAAGACGCGATGCGGCACGCGCTCCCCGCGTTCGGTAGTATTGATTTTGGGGGGAAGAAAGGCTACCCGCCCAAAGCCCCCATGGGTTTCTTTGTTGTAGTGAATACGGACAGGTTTGGGTCTATGGTATGATCATCTCATTCCAGATTAATGCACTAGCATCGCGATAAAGCTTAGACATCATGGTACCATGAAGAAAGACAACCAAGTCCAAAGCCAAAAAAAAAAGAATGGGAATCGAAAATACAAGTGACAATGTCATGATGAGGTTCAGACTTCCCCGATAAACGCCACAAATCGTTATACAGATGATGATTAAGAGAAATGGAAAGAAAGAAAAGAAGAGAAGAAGCGACGAATCCCAAAGCTCATGGACCCTTTTCCCCCACAATGAACAAGCACAACAACCTAGTATCTCCGCCGGGTGGGCTCCGGGCTGGGACTGCGACTGACACTCCGAGCATCGCGTCCCCGTTCCTTCAGCCACTTCTTCGTACTCAACCGCAACTCCCGATCCAGCTCATTACTGGGATCCTTGCGATGAATGAAATTGCAAAAGCCGCCACGGACGCAGCCTTCCCCGCTATTCAACCGACAGCACGCTTCCCGGAAATCCGTCACCGGTGATAACTCGCAGTATATCGGTCGCGCTGCGTACCATCGCGAGTTTAGCGCATCACAGGCGGCTTGTGCGTCTTCCTCGTACTTGAAACGGGCGTAGACGTTGCCAATCAAGTCTTTTGGCGAAAATCCATGCATTAGTCATTTGAGGCAGTCCAAGGGTTTGCGGAGGGAGGCTTGAGAAGGGGGCCAAACATACGGTCATTGTTGTTGTCGCAAACAACCAGCTCCTCCAACTCGCCGTACTTGCACATCTCACACCACACATCCTCATAGAATGCATCAAAGTGGTTCTGCAGCTGACTTGGGTTCATCTTGTTCTTCGGGTCGTAGGCGGGATTTTGATACATGTTCGGCATCAGGATGGTCTGCGAGTACGAGGGCTTGACATGCTTGCGCGAGCAGCGATCGCCGTGTCGACAGGCACCAATCTTGTAGTAGAAGGAGCAGTTGACCTTGTCTTGTTCTGTACCGAAAATGGAGGCGAGGTAGTTGGCCATGGTGTTATGTGATGCGCCGAGGCGATGATCCTGAGAATAGGTAGGATGGCTGGAGAGAAACGCGAGTAGATGCTCAAAAATCAAGCAAGGGAGTGTAAGGGTAAGTGAGAAAGATGAACGCGCGAGGGCACGGAGGCAGAGTTGTTTGTTCCTGAACGGTTTCCCCAGCTTCTCATTGAAGTTTCTGGACAGCTCGAGCTCGTGGCGGTGAGAATGACTAAGCCCGGAGAAGGTTCTGGTGCCTCAGGCTACAATCGCTGGGACCGACTATATAGACTGGCTTCGATATATTATACATACCTACTTGTAATAATGGCAAGTGCTCAGTTATATTTCTATTCTTTTTGTTCTACCCAGTCAGAAAAGGGCCTCAGAGTGAGGATTGCAAGGTGGCTGCGAATTGATTGCGAACACTTTCGTATAGTATTACATAGTTTTTAAGAGGTTAAAACTAGATTGCAACGTAGGGGTTAAAGATAGGTTGAGAATATACATAGAACCTCTGATGATGTTCCTAAATCTCAATATAGAATATCCCAAGATCATGTCTTCAATCTTCATAAACTAGTGCCAACAGTTCCAACAGGAATTAGATCAGTATAATATCAAATTAACTTCGACTCTCTTTCCACTTTGTTCACACCCAAGCCGCTCACATCCGCGGAAGGTTCAATACCCCTCACCATCTCAGCAATAACTTTGCCGGTTCCTAGACTAAGCGAAATGCCCCAGGGGCCGTGACCCGCCGCAACGTACACTCCTCCGGCGGCTTTAATGCTCTTTCCCAGCAGATTGTCGGTGATCTTCCCAACGAAAGGAGTTCCGCGCTCTGAAGCGGGCCGGAAGCACAGCCCTTCGCGGATGACTTCCAAGTCGTCAGTATTCGTGATCTCGTCGGTAGCCTCAGAGCTACCCTTCGCAAGTTTTCCAAGAAGACGGACAGAAACGGCTTTGAGCCTGTCCATCTCCTTCTGCTCCATCGACTTAAGGTAGTCGTCTGCTCTTTCCGGAAGGGGAATATCCCTCGTATTCAAGCCTGCGATATAGACCTCTGCTCCCTGTCGCGAGAACAATTCCGGGCAGAAGCCGCAGTTCGGGGGGTATGTTGTGAACAGGGCCTGGCTCCGGCCCTTGTATGTCGTTTGCTCGTGCTCCACGGTGTACCGTGGGGAGCGTAGAACCAGCGAGTAGCCAGCCAAGGGATAGATGGGGAGCGAAACTTGAGACGCGGGGAACAACTCCTGCAAGACTCGTTGTGTCCACGGACCGGCGCAGAGGATGAGGTTCGAGCAAGCGATTGTAGATTCAGCTTTCGTTTCAAGATTCACAGTCTTGACAGCCGTGATGGATCCATCTCTCCCTTGCAGAATAGACACAGCTTTTGCAGGATTGTGAACCTTGACTCCTCGTTCAACGCAAGCCTCTAGGAGAAATTTGCACAGTCTCAGGGGATCACTAATGACGTTAGGTCATAGTTTTGGTGGAAGTGAAAAGGGGATCACTTACACTTGAGCAGTATCATCATCCTCACTGATCTTCAGCGTCTCGGCCCCATGTTGCTTTGTCAACCACGACGGTGGCTCTGCAATGATTGGCTTCGATCCAGCTGCGGTTTCTGCCCGGCTGGTTCCCGTGCGAAGCCAATCATCCCCACGTTTGCCTCCCTTCTTCGCTGCAACTCCCAGGCTCAGTGCACTGCCTTTCATGTATCCCCATCTCTCTGCGCCGCCCTTCTCGGCAGCTAGAGACTCATGTAGCTTGAATGAAAGGTCACCCAATGGTGCGAGAGAAGGGGCAAACCAGTCCCTGGCCATAAATCCAGCAGCATAGCCGGACGAAGAACAAAAGAGCTCGGAGGAGGAGTCCACCACATGGATGTTCTCTGCAGATTGGCCTTCGGAGAGGTAATAGGCGATGGAGGTTCCAATGATTCCTCCTCCAAGAATGACTGTCGCCATGGTGAGAGATGAAGGTTTTGTATGATAGTTCACAATTGCAGTGTGTATGGGTCAAGTCAATAGCACTGGCTATAGAATTCTATCCCAGGAAATCGATCACTTTATGGAGAATGTCTCCATATAGATCTCGCGGGGAAACCCTAGTCTAGACCAGACCATTTGATAATCTATCGCAACGAAATGACCTTATCAGATACCAGACCGGCTGCTCACCAGGAACCGGCCCGGTGTACGACTATCGTCAATTGCCACAGCCAAATAAGTTAATGAGCATCAAATCAGATGGTGCAACACTGTGAGCATGGAGTTCCCCCGGGCCCCGACTCCGGCCTTGCGCTCCGGAGTGGAGTAACAAGGTTTGGAACCCGTTTTCCGCGGTAAATCATTCTGCCGTTTGCGCTCGGTGAAGTGACCAATGCTATTGCATGATCACGTTGTAGATATAGTAGATAACGCCAGGAATTCAGTTGCAGATTGATCAGGTAGGATAAATGGCAAACTGTAGTGCAAGTAGACAAGATATGTCTTGCGCTGCAGATGTTGTGCATAACCAATGCACCCGTATTCGGTCACTTGCCCACAAAGTTACGGCCGTCTGTCTATCACAAGCTACGGATGATTGAGTTACCAGGCATTGTCAAGTCTATCACTGTCATTGTTGCATGTGTATACATAAGGTACTCATAGTATAGTTCTTAGCCTGGGAGCCTTCCGCCGATTGCCAATGGGCCTGGTGGCAACTCGTCCTGGCCGTTCTAGGACTCTCATACATAGGGTACCGGTAGTACTAATAAACCCGCCTCTTGAATTGAGACCAGCAATCCTCAATTGAGTCAGGCAGGATACAATTGCCATTGAAGACACTCTACTTTACTGTAACTTTCGATGAAAGCCAGAAGATGAGAAATCTGCTCACGATCAGCATCCCCGAGGTCAAGTCATGTAACCCAGGTACGAATCAATGAGAGTAAGAAAGCAGAAGCGAGCCGCGGCGGGCAGAACAACAACCACCCCCACGTTCCCCTCAATTACATCACCGCCCCAGGGATCAGCTTTTTTTTCTCCCGCGGAGTGTCTGCTGCAGCTTCACTCCAATCAGCTTGGCACCCCGCACGTTCTTCTTGCCCTCCTCGTTTCACACCAACCTAATCAGATCCCCCAAGAGATGTCGAGCAAGACCATCATTGTCACCGGTGCCTCGAGAGGTAATTGATGCCCCCGCGAGCCAGTAGCTCCGTCCTGACTGACACATCATCTCTATTATAGGCATCGGCCTCGCCATTGCGAAGTACCTCCTCACTGCGCCGCAATCGCACAATGTCGTCGTGATCGCCCGTAGCGTGGAGCCCCTTCAGAAGCTCAAGGATCAGTATTCCCAGCAAGTCGCGGTCCTGAACGGCGACCTGTCCGACTTCTCCCTCGCACAAAAGTCAGTCGACCTGGCGCTCAAGACCTTTGGCCGTCTGGACGGCATGGTCCTCAACCACGGCATCCTCGGACAAGTCGGCAAGGTTGCGGAAGCCGACCCGGAACAGTGGAAGCAGGGATTCGACGTTAACTTCATGAGCTTGGTCGCATTTGTGAGTCGCTCGCATTAGAGCCTCGAAGCCCTGGGAGAAAGCTAACGCACAGCCCACGACAATCAGGTCAAGGCCGGGCTTCCAGCATTGCGGGAATCTAAGGGCAAGGTCATTTTCACCTCGTCGGGTGCCGCAGTGTCCGCCTACAGGGGATGGGGTCTCTACGGTGCTACCAAGGCCGCCATGAACCATCTTGCCCTGACCTTGGGCGAGGAGGAACCCGATGTCACCAGCATTTCCATCCGTCCCGGGATGGTCGACACCGAGATGCAGCGCCAATTGCGCGAGGACCATGCTACGACACTGGAGCCTCAGGTGCACGCCAAGTTCACAGGAGCCTACGAGAGCGGCAAGCTGCTCAAGGTGGAGCAACCAAGCCATGTCATAGCCAAGCTGGTGCTGGATGCCCCGAACTCGTTGACCGGGAAATTCTTGAAGTAAGTTGTGGGAAAAAAATCTGCCATTGTGTGAAATTCTAACTAACATGCCGTCTCCCAGCTGGAACGACGCCCTCCTGGAGAATTTCCAGGAATAGATCTACACTCGAATCCTGCGTCCACTTTAGAAAGCCAGTTAGCATATACTACTATCAAAGAAATTCATAAAACAAAAATCAAGATAGAGTTGTTTTGATCAGCCGAAAGATGAAAAGCAGGTACATTTTAGAAGCATTAGGTGTAGCACACCTTCATACTTAGCATGGAATGTAGGTTGTTCATCACATAACAGGGGGGTGTAAAAATGGAGAATTGCAAAAGCATACCTTAAGCTATTCTATTGTGGGAGATATTTTACAAAAGAGATTGTAAACAGAAAAAAATTGATTTCATTATATCAATATCTTTGGTATCGGATCTCAAATCGAAATTGCCTAAAAATTCTTCGAGTCAGTCAGTAAAGAATTCCTGAAGATTCTGAGCGATCACAAAATGCAGACTTTGCAAGGATATCAGTAGTCCGTTTGGCTTGGACAGTGTACGTCACCATAGAATGGTCTGATAGGGGCGACAACGATGTTCATCATAGTAAAATAGCAAGAGGGAGCGAAAGGAAAGACGAAGAATAAACATACCATTTATGTTAGTCCATTGTTGTTGTATTTGACCAACAAAGGTTGGCCGGAGCAAAAACTTGGAACAGGAAGCCAAAATCAAGTTTCCTGGTTGTGCGAAGGCACTGTGTGAATGAAGAAGCAAAGAAAAAAAATTTATGCTGCGGCGCCGAATAAAAACCTACGAGGGCGGTAGGATTCTGCCCAGACTGTTAGCCTAGTTCTTCCGTTCCGTGTTCGAGTCCCTCCGCGCCGCCGGGAATTTGGCCCTCACAGCTATTTAGACCATCCTAGTCCCCGCGCGCGGCGGGCGAGCCATACTTCTTGTGAAGAACAGCTTCACCGAGCGCGGGACTACCTCCTACCCACCCCTTTTTTTTCTCTTCCCTCTCACACATCATCTGTCGACATGTCGGATCGAGAGTTCAGTTGTAAGTGCTCAGCCTTACTCTCTTGGCGCAATACAAATACATGCTGACTCGTACAATCTACAGCAAACGACGACCTGTCGCTTCCCAAAGGTATGTGGTTTTAAGGGTCGCGTTGTTTGCGAGGGCGTGGGCGCAAATGGTTTCTTTGTCAACATCGGTCGCGTTCTTGGCCCGATGCAAGCGAATACGCGTTTAGAGACTAACCGCTACGGAATCTATAGCGACGGTCCAGAAAATCATCACCGAAATCCTCCCGCCCTCCTCCGGTCAAACTTTCTCCAAAGATGCCCGCGATCTGCTTATGGAATGCTGTGTCGAATTTATCACCTTGATCTCCTCCGAAGCCAACGACATCAGCGAGAAAGAGGCCAAGAAGACGATCGCCTGCGAACATGTCGAGCGCGCCCTGCGCGATCTCGGCTTCGGTGACTATATCGCCGATGTCCTGGCTGTTGCGGAAGAACACAAGGAACAGTTAAAGGTACGCATGCTCTCATGTCTTACTTGGGATCGTGCGAAAAAGAGAAAAAAACAAAAATAAAAACTGACGCGCCTTTCCATCGCTAGTCCCGAGAGAAAAAGCAGAGCAAGATGGAACAAAGCGGCTTGTCCGAGGAAGAGCTGCTCCGGCAGCAGCAGGAGTTGTTCCGCTCCGCGACCGAGAAATATCACGCCGCTCCGGAGTAAAAAGGCAACGAATTTGCATGAAACATCGTAATGTGGTTTGATCTCATGCTGGCCATAGGAGATCCAGGTTCAGGAGTTTGAGATTCCAGAGGACAGAAATTCGGAGTTTGTTGGTTTGGGTCGTGCTTGGGAAAAGGGTCGGTTATGTATTTCATGTCTCTCGAGGCTTCGCTAGTTTGGCTCATATAATCCTATGTTGCTTCTGGGAGACAAACCAGGAGTGCGCACTTTTCATTGTTTTACACCCTTGCCATATCCGAGTTGTAGACCATGCGGGGGGGGTGGTTTCAAAGAGCCTAAGAGCAACATCATATCGGTATGCAGAAGCCCCGATTGGTCGGTTCCAGAGACGCCGGGACAAAACCACAAATATCCTTCAGTCCAGGCTTGATATTGAGGCGAGTGACCGTATCAGGATTGCGCGGAATTTACTGCACTTTGTATAGATAGTCCGGTCAGTAAACGAAGCACAGACCACGCTCGACCGCGGCGCTAAGCCTCATTGGGTTCTCCGCCCAACCTCCGATTCTAGCGCGCAAAGCTCGCTGCTGCAAACACCGCGGAGAGTCAGTGCCGTGATTGCGACAGTCCCAGGCCTCGTCACTTTGGATCGCCCATCATGCCCCCTTTCAAGGATGAACACATCTTGGTACGTCCCAACCGCCTCCGCCCGTCTGGTCATATATCCGCCATCCGAATGAAGACTACACTTCCACCCGACCGAACTAACACCCATTCGTCCAGATAATTGCGCCAGGCTCGCAGGTCACCCTGGCGCAACTCGGCCTACCAGAATCATTCACACCTGCTCGGTTTCGCTTCCCCACGCGGATGTTCCCTGCTGAGAAGAAGGGTGAGTATGAACCATACAAGATCCGCGAGCGTCGGCACGAGGTCCCAGTCAGCAATGGTACCGAGGCGCCCAAGGAAGACGTGGAGATGAAGGATGCGGATTCCACAACTCAACAAGACACGGTGAAGACGGAGGCCACGACCGAGCAGCCTGAAGCCTCTGCCAATACAGAGCAGAAGAACGAGGAAGCACAGCCGACCGACGGCCAGCCGACCGACCCCGCAGCAGAGAAACCTACGACAACAGAGATCTACTACGAAGAGGACGTGACATCGGATGAAGGGGCGATCTATCCCATCGAGAATGGTCGCATCGTTGACTGGTCATGCTTCTTCGCTCTCCTAACCCATGTCCACAACACCCTCAGTCCTCCTTTCCACACTCCTATCATGCTCATCGCAGAACCGGCCTGGTCCGCACGGGACCGCGAGACGATTACTCAATTCGTCTTCGAGAAATTCAAGACGCCCGCTTTCTGCATGATGGACTCTGCGCTCGCCGTCTGCTACGGCTACGGTACATCAACAGCCACGGTGGTCGATGTCGGGAAGGATAAGGTCGATGTTACGGCTGTTACGGATTTCATTGTCAGCGAGCACGGAAGAGGTCTCGCATTAGAAGGCTGCGGTGGAGACTACATGACGGACCGCCTGGTTGAACTCCTAGGATCTAAGGGCTTCTCCAGGGAGATGTGCGAACAGCTAAAACGAAGCAACATCACCGAGCTTCTCCCTCCCGGTACGCCACTACCCGGAACCGCTGCAACTGCGCGACAGGGCGTCAACCCAGCCGCGTCTGCGTCCACAGGCGCACAAAATGGCAGCGCGAATGAGACTGTTCCCCGCGGTCCGGGTGACGGCACCCAGACCGGAGCTGAGGGCAATGGGGACGAGGAGGATGAGGGCGTTCTGGACGTCGCAGCTATCGTTAGCGGCAACACCAGCGAGTTCCTCGCCAACCGGGAGAAGGAAAAGGCGGAGAAGGCTTCGACCAAGAAGGGCAGTACGGATCAAAACGCCAAGCCTGTCCGTCTGCCCAATTCGAAGAAAGAAAAGGCTACATTCCAGTTCGAAGAGTATGTACGGATAGAGTCAGAAAAGGAGGCGACCAACGGCCCCGGTCGGTACATCCGCCAAACGCGAGAGATTGAGGTCGGTGTGGAGCGGTTCCTGGCGGCAACGCCCAAGCAGAATTCCGGCGAGCGCCTAACCAGCGGCCTCTTGGAGGACATCGCAACCCAAATTCACCATACGATCCTCGCTGTGCCGGATGCCACCAAGCGGAGTGAGCTTTGGGATTCATTGATTGTTGTTGGCAATGGCAGCAAGATCAAGGGTTTGTATTCCATCAGAAGTCAATGTGGCCCTCATACTAATCTTGTCTCATAGGATTCACGGCATCTCTGCTTGGCGCCATCACCCAAAAATACATCCTCTCTCCATCCGCCACTATGTTCACCTCCGAAATCCCTTCCAACTTCTCCACCCCTCTTCCGACAGGAGGAACCAACACTCCTGCCCCCTCTGGCCAGCCTGGTCCGATGAACCACCCTGCTGGTCACGGTGTCAATCCTCTCCTCGTCGCTGCCACACACTCCAACAACCCGGCGTCCTCCAGCATGCCCCCCGGAACTCCATTGATGGATCCCACATCGATGTCGCACCACCACCGGTCCACAGGGCACTCCCAAACCCCGACTTCGGTCAAGACGCTGCGACCTCCGGAGTACTTTTCCGAATGGAAAGAGCAAGCCAACACCAACGCACCCGGGGCAGCTGGTCCTGGCGGTCCCGGCGTGGCGAGTGGTGGCCACGGTATGGAGGAGGCGGTCTTCCTTGGGGCCCAGGTCGCATCCAAGGTCGTGTTCGTGCTCGACCAGGGCCTCAGCAAGGGCTTCATGACCCGGGTAGAGTATAACGAGAACGGCCCGTCCGCGATTCATGATTATGTCATGTGATAGCCCTATGAATTTGTCTCGGAAAGGGAGTTTTTTTTATACCTGAAATACTCGAATAATTGTTTTTCACCGAGGGTTTTCTGTACCTTTACTACATGACTAGCGTCTTGACTTGTGAAAATTAGAGAGAGAGAAAAAAAAAAGACAAGAACAGGAAGGCTATCATCACTCAAGCTACGGAGATTGAGGCTGTAGTTTGATCTGATCCAACCCACGATTCAGGGTAAAGTGTATGTACAAGGGTGCTTGCAAGGCACCAAAATGGGGCATCGTAAACATTCAAGCTCAAGATTTGACGAGTTTTCGTATGCCTGGTCTAGCCTTTGGTTTGGCCCTCCAACAGATGAAAGCAAAAGGTTAGATAGAATCCACACTATTAGTACGGGTATATCCGTATCAGTCCAACACTTGATACTTCGACCACAGCCGCTCCAAAACAACTATGTACATGCATACAACATCCTCTCCTCTCAATTCATATGAAGA
The DNA here is from genome assembly GCF_001890905.1 of Aspergillus aculeatus ATCC 16872. Classification (NCBI taxonomy): domain Eukaryota; kingdom Fungi; phylum Ascomycota; class Eurotiomycetes; order Eurotiales; family Aspergillaceae; genus Aspergillus; species Aspergillus aculeatus. The sequence continues at coordinate 851,203 of NW_017962985.1, forward strand.
AAAACGAACCCACCCCCCCCCCCCTCTCCCAAAAAAAATCCAAAACCCAATGGGCCTACCTAAGCCCCCGACGGACCCAGATAAACATCCACCTCAATCTCCAGATTCTGGCCCTCGAACGGCAACGCCTCGATCCCCAGCATCGTCCACGTCGGCTGGTGCCCGGGACACCACTTGCGGACCTCGTCCACCATCAGCCCGATGATCGTCTCCCGGGTTTGGGGAAGGTTAACGTGGTAGGTGCGCAACTTGGTGACCAGCTCCCAGCCGGTGGCCACCTGGGCGCGCAGCTCCGGCCGGGCCCGCTCCAGCGCGTACAGGATCACCTCGTTGATGTTGGCGAAGGCCTGGGCGACTTCTTCTTCGAGGGTGGGCGGGATGGTCGTGGAGGTGGGCGACATTCCGGCTTTGGGGGGGGAGGGTTAGTTTGGCTTGGGTTCGGGAGTGGATGGGAGGAGGTATGTGGGGTGAATGACAAGGTTAAGTTGGAATTGGAACTGACTCTGTCCGGCAATCTCCATTCTGTCGCCGGCAATGCAGGCTTCGGAGAAGCCATATTCGTCTTGGAAGTGTTGGCCGCGGCCGGGACGGGAGTAGCTGGGGAGTTTGGGGGGCATGATGGGTGGTTTGGGAGAATAGGAGACTCTAATGACGAGGTCTAGGGTTGAGCTTGAATATTATGGGAGACTATTGGGGAGAGTATGGGGGAGTAAGATGGGAGACGGTGTTTACATGGGTTCATAATCGACTTGGGAGAGGGGAAGGCTAGTGGGGGGTTAATAGTGTTAGGTTGGTACAGTCAGAGATGCTAATTTAGGAGGTGACATGGGTGTAGGTATGGATCAGATTGCCAGGGGCATTGAGTGATGCTTGGTGAACTTCAGGCTTGAAGTTGTCTGGTCAGCTCATTTTTCTGCTACCGGTAGTAGCACTAGAGACTTCCAGTGTCGTCCAAATTGGCTCCCATTTTCACTTGCACCCAGTAGAGGTCAATATGTCAAAGTAGCAAGTGACAAGGGAAGAATAACTGTAATGAGGCTTTGGAGCATGTTAGAGCTCCACAGATGATAATATAACATGCAGGACAGACCAATCTCAGTGCTTGTCTTATGCTCATTGTAACATTGCGAGCTGAACTACAGCCAATAGCCTACTCCTGCTTAGCCGGGATAGCCATGTCGGTCACGTGGATCACTTATCTAATCCTGCCTCGTCGCCACCCGTTCCTGGGGCGGGCGGGCTTATCTTGCGGCGAGACACTCATCCTCTTCCCGACAACCACTTATTCTTTCCTAACTATCATCACATCGTCACAATGCCGCGCGCAGAGGCTGGAAGTACGAAAGCGATCAGTAACAAGATCAAGCAGAAGGGTTTGGGCAGATTGCGATGGTACTGCCAAGCATGTGAGAGACAGGCAAGCGATCCCCGTTCACTCTACTCAGGTAGACTATACTGACTCTGACTGTTCCAGATGAGAGACGAGAACGGCTTCAAATGCCACGTTCAGTCCGAAAGCCACGTCCGTCAGGTGCTGCTCATCGGCGAGGATCCGAAGAAATACATCGAAGACTACAGCAAGCAGTTCATCGATAATTTCCTCAGTCTTCTGAGAACGACGCACGGAGAGAAGGAGGTCAACGCGAATCAGTTCTACCAACAGATTATTGCAGATAAAACGGTGAGTTTTTCCTTGAAGGGGTGGAAGACTATCGGGGTGGGGTGCTAACAATTTGGGCCAGCATATTCACATGAACGCTACGAAATGGAAGAGCTTGTCGCAGTTCATCGCGCACCTCGGTCGCGAGGGTCTTTGTCGAGTACAGGAATCTGAAAAGGGGCTGTTTGTCGCGTACATTGATCGAAGTCCGGATACAATGCGCCGCCGCGAGGCGCTGGCGAAGAAGGAGCGGCAGGATAAGGGCGACGAGGAGCGGGAGCAGCAGCAGATCCAGGAGCAGATCGAGCGCGCGCGTCAAGTCGCCGCAAAGGAGGATGAGATTGATCCGGAGGTTAGAAACCTGCAGCGGAAGGAGGGCGAGAAAGTGAAGCTGAATATCGGGTTTGGAGCGAAAACAAATGGGGACGCGAAGGCCGAGTCACCGGCAACGGCCACTCCGGCCGAAGAAAAGGACCCCAGTGCCTCGTCGGCTTCTCCGGAGACCTCCGCGGCTGCTCCGACGGCGGCGGCGCCGAAGGTGTCGTTGTCTTTCGGAGGTGGCAGCAACAAGCCGAAGAATGTGTTTGCGACGGCGGTGAAGAAGAACCCTCTCGCAGGGAAGAAGGGTCCCGTGAAGGAGGCGCCCAGAAAGATGACGGAGCAGGAGCGTATCATGAAGCAGGAGATGGAAGCAATGGAGCGCAAGCGTATGCGCGGGGCATCCGGTTTCCCGGATGCTAAGCGCCCGAAGATCTCTTGAACGCAGGGCGGTCTGCTACTATGACTGGGTTAAGTTGGAACTTGAAATCCTCTCACATCTCTCTCCGCTGCCGCGCCTGGACACCAATTTCACGCGAGACCATCGGTCCTCGTCCTCTGGCTTGTCTGGGTCTCTACGTCGCGAGGGCTTCTGCTTCATTGGTGTCAGGATCTTGCAGGAGCGCTCAATCCATCGCCGCGGGAGACCCGGACGGCATCTCCGCGCTATGCGCATCTGATGCGCTACTAGACAGCAGCTCCAGGCGAGAGCGACGGGTGTCTCCAAGCGAGAGCGACTGGTGTCCCCTTTCGATCAGGACTTCTCGACCATGGCCTCGAGGAATAAAGGGATTGGGGTGGAGGAACATTTCGATCCGGGGGGCGGTAGATGTCCCTTGATAGCTTAATTTCAATCATCTACCTATGCTACCGGGCGGGTAAAATTTATTATGTATTCTTGTCGACGTTCTTGTGTTATGTTGTCACGTGATTGGTGGCTACTTCCCTTGCCATCTATCAGTTGATTCTCTGCATCAACCAATGTGGTTCAAAGCACCGATCCATTTATGAGGCATCTGGTGGTAACTTCGCCTCGTTGGTATATCTTGTCTGTGCCGCATACGATGGAATATTATTGTGGTTGCCATGCTCGTATATTCTTCCATGGTCCCACCTTGTGAGCATGACATCCCTAGATGAGGTAGGAATATATAACCCAACATGCAGCCCACCAACCACCAACCACCACAATATTCAATCCTAGACAAAACCACCGATAACCCACCCACAGGGTCACTACTCAAAGATTGCAGCTTCTGATTAAGTACACAACATAGCCCAGTGCATTCACCAGCACAGTACACATCCGAACACTCGAAACTGCAAGTCAAGAAGATGTTTCGATTATGCTAGTGACATCAAAACATAAACGCAAACATTGAGTCAGAAAACATAACAAGCCCGGGTGGTCTAGTGGTATGATTCTCGCTTAGGGATTCCAAACCCAAGCATATCTGCGAGAGGTCCCGCGTTCGATCCGCGGCTCGGGCCTTGATTACCTTTTTTATGCTTGCCCTACTAGCCTCATTGATCGCGTCTTGAGGTTTTTTTTTCCCCCTTCGTATCATTGATTCGCCTCCTCTTATCCCAACCCACACCCACAAATACGTGATTAAAGGCATGGTATGGTGGCTGTACACCAACGTGCGCCCGCCCTTCACTCGACTAGAAAGGATGACAACACCTCGAACCGGGTTTAGACCATACGAGATACAAGATGAACTGCTACCTTCCTTTACAGCCTGGCTCTATCCTTTTCGATAGATTACTGGATCACCCGGTATCTCAACCTCTGAGGGGATCATACATCAAACTGAATATTATGATTAATTGCAATGAGGTTATGTATGTCTTCTGTATGTACGTCGTTCGCGTGCCTGGCATCTAACCGAGCACATAACGATAGAAGGGACACGAGCAGGAAGAAGAAATAAGACGGCGAAAAGGATACTAGATATGCAAAAAACCAACCCGTCATTTACGTAGCGTAGCTCGTCTAGCTCCGATGTCGGCCAGACTGACCACCAGAAAGACTCATTAGCTCTAGGCCCCTAGGGTGCCTCGACAACTAGAAGCGGGCTAACGTGGCCTTGTCGCGTGCTGTCAGCGACCGCTTGCTCGCGGTGCTCGCCTCGGCAGTAGAGTTGCCGTTCAAGATCACCCACTCGGCCACGGTTGCACCCTTAGTTGTGTTCGCACTTGCCTGGTTACCTGCTATCAACAGGGTGGCGAATCGTGCACCGCGAACAGGCTCACTCAGAGTGATAGTCGTGGTGTTGCCACTAGGGATAGAGACAGTGTTGGCCTTTTCGATAGCGGCGCTGTTGTAGGGACTCGACTGGGTCACATCGGACAGCTGGGCAATGAGACGGTAAGACGAGGTGGAGTTGCCGGAAGCAGCGAAGAACTGTGCAGGCCGCGTGATGGGCGCATCGTGGAAGATGATGCTTAGATTCTTGGGGGGAGACTGGTACCAGTCAAAGTAGAAACCAGTTACACTGTCGGCGGATTGCGTGTTGACTGTAGAAAGGGTCACGGTGATCGAAGACAGATTTCCAGAAGAAGGTTGCCAACGAGTCGAGGTGGCACCATCAACGGCGGAAATAGGGAACTGACCAGGCTCATAAGCGTCAGGCGAGTAAACCGGATGGCACTGAACCTGGTTGCCCGGAGTGGTGTTTATGGACCCAATCTGACGGTTAGGGATTGTCAAAGACCCGAAAAGAGGAAGAGTGTAGCTAGCCGTGGTGTCGCTCGTAGACAGGCCGACCTGGACGGTGATACCGGTGCTGTTGAAGCGAACATCGGCCGAAGCCAGAGGTGTCACAGAAGAGGAGCGCTGCAGAGTGGTGTGGGTGTAGTTTGACCAGGCGGAAATTGGCCAACCGCGCCAGTAGAATGTCCGGTAGGTGATATGCGGGATCTGGGGTGGAGGGTTGGGATCCACGTGGAGGATATCATCCGGCAACAGACGCAGCCCCAGATAACCGAATAGCACGACCTGGTTAGCACCACCGTGTCCAGTCAGGAATGGGAACGCCGGATGAGTGCCACCGTTAATACTGGCATCATCGATCATCTGCTCAGAGAGCTGATACCAAGGGCCTCGTGAGTAGGGCGCATAGGAATATTGATGGTAGGTGTAGGCGGAGCAGCCAGACGGAGAAACATCACTGGCGGCGATAGAGAAGATAGCATAAGTCATAGCTGGGCCATCGGCGGATTGCTTGTTCGCATACTGCACCAGTTAGCATACCCCAAAATGGCATGGTAAGAGACCACTTACGTAGTCGAGGTCCGTCAGCGAATTCTCGGTGGTATAATTGTCAGACTCGTAGGCAAGGGGAAACGTGTTGAGTACAATATCAGCCTGCTTTACAACGGCCGATCCATTCATCGAAGTGTACTCCAAGGTTACACCATTCTCGCGTAGTATCAAAACATTCTCCGCAATCTCATCCCAGGTCTCATTTACCTCCAGCCCAAATTGCTTGCGAAACTGGTTGGCATACTTCAGGGTCTCGGCAATAAGTGGCATGGTATAGCCACCGGCATCGATTGAGTTGGCGTACTCGTCCTAAAGGAATCAGCTGAAATTCGTATGATGTATCTTGCAGACTTACCGGATCGGTCATATTAGTCAATGTGAATGCTGACCCGTTTCGCTGAACAAGGTCTCCGTAGAGCGTGGCTACCGAATCGTAAATCGGGAAAAGATAATGGCGAAACCATTCCGTGTCACCACTCGTCACCCATTGATTGATCATTGCCAGACCAATGTCGCCATTCAGATGGTACTGGTAATCCCAGCACGGTCCCGTAGCAGTACAATTTCCGAATCGACCGCTCGTCCACGGATAGATAGCCGCAGAAGAACTGAAGGAGGTCTGGTTCTGTGAGCCTGCAAACGCAGTCTTGACATTGGCCTCGGCTTGATAGTGCAAGGCAATGCGGTAGTTGGTGTAGCGTTGTGCTGACTCGGGATGCGACGTCACCAGTCCAGGTTGCATCCACAGATCCGCATCCCAAAAGATCTGGCCAGCATAGGAGTCCGAGGTCAGGCCACCGACAGCGCAACTGTCAATGTTGACAGGCATTCCACCCGTGGTTGCCAGTGTGTTAGGACCTGCGGTGTTCTGCAGCAGATAATACGTGTTGGTAACAGCAATAATGGCCGAGTCAATGATGTGGCGGTCCGCAGGTAGCTTGCCAGTGATAGGGTCATTGAAACGATCGACAGCGCTCTCATGCAGAATCTCCGCCCATTCTGCGACGTGCGATTGTAGCGAGCGGGAGTAGCCCAGAGCCAGCCCGGCTTGAGCAGCAAGCTTGGCGGTTTCGCGGGTCGCCAGGAAATAGTCTGTGGAGGCTGCGCCAACGAACTTGGTGACGCGGACGGCCTCATTGGCAGTGAAACGAACGTTGACTGCCTGAGCAATGGAGGAGTCATTCGTGTGTACGTAGGGCTTATTGGTGACGAGCGTTCGAGAAGACAGATCGACATTGTCCGAGGCATCCAGAGTGGCGTAGATATATGCAGTGACATTGCTTACACCCCATGGCCGCACAGCAGAAAAGATGGCTCCTTCGTCCTCGCCCGATTCGACAAAGTCGGTGCGGACAGCCGAATATCCATCCAACACGTTGACAACCGTTGCGTTTCCATCGGTTGAAGGTACAATTTCCAAGTCTACCACAGCCTGGTTGACACTCAGCTTATGCGCGAAGAGCCGATAAGTGATAGCATAGGATCCTTTGTCGCCGGCAGGGGTCCAGGTATAGGACCAGGACAAGACACCAGCCTTGTAATCAAAGGTTGACTGAAAGTTAGTGATAGTCCGATTGTCAACTCCTGCATCAAGGTAAGTGTCGTCACCCAGGTCGAGGATTAAGCCACTCCAGTGTGGAACGCCGCTGATAACACTATCGCTGCCATACTGAGACAACCAGGGGAAATTGGACTTATTTGTCAATGGCTGACGGTCCCAGAAGCCAGCAATGGTCGCAAAGGACTGGCGACGGGAGTACAGTGGCCATCCGCTGATCACATCACCGTTCTCCTCCGAGTCCATTTCGAAGAAGGGTCCTACATTGGCGACATTGATGCCTATGTAACCATTGGCGATCGAGCCTCGAGATTGAAATTGACCCTGGTCGACGGTAGTAGTCGTGAGACGCCAATTGTCGTCGTCCCAGGTGACACCCGCGAACCGGGTTGGGTAAACACCGGAAGCATTATTGCTCGATGGCTGAACCAAGTCACGGCCACCGTAACGATGGAGAGCGGAGGCAACACGAGCCTGTCGATGGGGGGCTCCCTCAACAGCAGCAGGGAGAGCCAATCCCAAAGACAATAAGTTCACCAGCGACTGGGTTCATTAGTTTCCTAGCTCGGAAGGGAGTGTGTGTCTTTGGTATCTGTGGGGTAAATACCTTGAGCTGCATCTTGCTGCGCCGGCGGGCCGTCACAAGAGAGAGCAGTGAACCCGTGCGGAGATCGTATCCGACAGTACTGCAAGAGCAGAGCAGAGGAAAAGGAGAAACGCAGCGACGCGAAGAATGAGAATTTAAAGACCAAGCTTAGACAGACAAAGTTCCTGCGATCGGAGATTTGGCTGCGATGGACGATCCACCCTCGTGTCCAAGTGTGGGAATGCCAAGGTCGATCGGCTGCACGAAGGTGAAACTAGGAGAATTGAGGCGACTTAGGGGAAGAAGACTAAAGATAGATAGACCAGACATCGCGCAGAGAAGAGAAGAGGGGAATTGAGGGGGATTTAAAGCAAAAGATGACGGGGAAAGCGACCCGGATGGGTCGATGGGTCAGGGAGTGAATGAATCTTGGGCATGTTGAACATACTGAGGGGAAATCGGGGGGAGAATGGGAGAATTCACTTGGAAGTGGAAGCGGAAGCGGAAGCAGAAATTGATGGCGTCAGTGACAGGCACCAAAAGTCCAATCACGGGGATTCCAGCCAGTCATCTGAGAATGTGGGGAAGCAACAGCCACCGGCTCTGTCCGGGGACTGGGAATTGAGGCCACTAATTGGATAGAGGACCCATTTTGCCTAGAATTCCAAGGTCAAAGAACGAACTTACTTCCTGCAGTAGAAGCAAGGTTGGCTGGGAATCCTGGGAATATAGTTACCCGTAATGACACCATGCTGAGCTGTACCTTGGTATAGTTGAGGGGATGAAGAGGGAACAGACGAGCCAACTCAGGGTCTTGCGGGGTAAGAATCCGCAGCCACCGCAGCCACCGCAGCCATGTGTTCGGCTGTGGCTGGTGGCCGGGCGGCGGCGGCGGCGATGGTGGTTGCCCCGTTGGATATTGACTGCCTGGATAAACAACAAATGAAGAGAAAATAATATGAAGCTCTCGCACACAGTTCTTCTATTTCCCACCGTATCAGCATGTGTCACCTTCCTCACCAACATGTCTCCGTACCTCGCGGTCGCCATCTTCCATCCTCGCTATGGCAACTTCCAGCATTGGGCCCTCCATCTTCACTCCGACACCGAGGATCACCTGTTCGAAGTCGACGGGGAACACCCAGGTTTCACCAAAGCCACTTCCCACGTCCACCCCCGGAACGTCCCCATGTACATCCAGTCAATCAGGGTCTCGGACATTGGCAACGTGGACATCCCCACTATCCAGGCTGTCGTGGACGCCGCCCTGGTAGACAACGAGACCCTCGAGTGGGACTGCCAGGACTACGTGCTCGAACTCCTCGAGGGGTTCGAATGCGAGGCGGTCATTGATGATGATGACCCCGATTATCTCGAGGCAATCGAGATTCTTCGCAGTAAGCGGGGTCCGATCCTATGATCCTCGGTCCTAGCGTGCAACGGTGTACAAAGAACGGAGGAACCGACAAAGGAAAGGCACCCAAGATCAGATTGATCCATCTACACATCGCGTCATATTTCGATCACTTCCTGGTGGAGATAACAATTCCGGTGCATCATACTCGCATCAAAGCCACCATTCGCCTCCATGCCTCCCCTCGTAACGCCTGTGCTGTATCCCTCGTCCGCTGCATCGCGGACTGATTCTCCACCGCCCGCCGCAGCAGAAAGTGTAGGCACTCCTCCGTGGAACCCCAGGCCAGGCACTTGAAAACCCCGGGCTTCGCTTCCGCATGACCTCCAGCAGCGACCATTCCCAAACTAACCTCGTCCGCCATCCCCTGCAGCTGACCCACCTCGACAGGAATCGTCCTCCGGCCTTCCCTTTGTCGTTGTTGGTAGAGAGTGCACGCCTTGGCTACACTCTCCCCATTATGCGAAGCTACGAACAGTCGCACTGTAGGAAGATCCTCCGGCCTCTCGGATCGAAGCTCAGACCCTGCCCCTCTCGAGATGGAGGAGAAGCGATTTTCAATCAGCGCCCTCACAATTCCGTTATAGTTCGCGTCTGTCTCTTCTTTGGTGTCCCAGATTCTGTCCCGCTGATCATGCGCAATATACGCCCCTCGGACCAACTTCACACCTACCCCCCAACCCTCTTGTCGCGCTAGACGCAAATGGCCAGCAAGGATGTCAGCCGAGCGCTTCAGATAGGCCTGGTAGGTATTCAAAACAACGATCGGGGGTTCCTTCTGAGGCGTCTCGGAACTAGGACGGTTGAACCTCCTCATTAGATCCACCGCCCAAGAATCAATCGCCGCTTGGAACACTTGCTGCTCCGCGTCGATCCATAGCCGGGATTTCTGCGCTGCTACGGCTTCACATATCTCATGGATGGCAGATGCGATCTGCGGCGGAGGATGGGGATCATTCCGCGTGAGTGAGTGAACCGCCAGCGGACCAGCGCCAGTGAATCTAGTTAGGGGTCATACGTCAGCAACCAAATCCCTCGGTGTAACTTAACAGCCCATCCACCTAGCGACGGAGAAATGCATACTTAACAGCCAAGTAGTCTCCCTCACCCAACATCTTCAGAGTGCGTAGATTCCCCTCTTTCCATTCATTGACCGCCTGTTCCCACCGTGCCTGTTGTAGCTGTCCCTGCAGCACCGCGGCAGTCGTTTCCTGATGAGAGCTCTGGCTCACATGTGCGATCGACTCCCTGGCGTAACCCAGTATCACGCCCTTGAAGCCCAGCCGTTTCATCTCCCGGACCGTCTGGCGAACTTCGATCTCGTTGGTCCCCGCACAGAAGTGATCATAGATGGTGCGACGGAGGAGATAGTCCATCACGGCATTGGAGGAGGGACGCAGCAACTTGAAAGGGGAGTCAACCAGCAACTTCATGAGCGACAGACAGGGCGTCAGCAGAGGCGATGCCATCACGCTGGTGAGGAACAGAGACCGAAGGAAGGTTCGGGTCGGGAGGCCGGCGAGAGGGGCGGCCGATACAGACGAGGGCTGCGCGGCGGAGGTTGTCGTCGTTGCAGGGAAAGAAATCTCATGATGATGGTGATGATGCGCTGCATTTCCGGTACCACTCGCTGTCGGTACCGTACTGGTTGCCGCCTTCGTCGGTGAGGATCCCGCTATACGCGAAGTAGTAGAGGTCGAGATACAGAGCCTGTGATAGAACACTAGAGGATCCGGCCGCGGCCGCGAAACGAGATGTAATGCTCGAGCTTTCATTTTCACGCACAAAGTCCTACGAACACAATCACAGAGAGCCAGTCAGTAAGCAGAGGAAGGAGTCCCCTTTCAGCCTATATTTATACCCATGCGCCCTTACGATGACCGCAGGGTGGGATTGATGACCCCTTCCATGCCACCTTTCGGCTCGAGATTCCCTCCGGTGGACCCCCCGATTGGCTTCCGTCGAGGCGGGATCGTCAGCAGTTGATCTCCCAAAGTTTATTTATCGGTTCAGCTGCCCACCAGTGCCCACTGCCCGCGGGGTGTTCGGCTTCTGCTGCCGCTTGCTGGACCACTCAGCATTAATGTACCCAAGGGTGTTATCAACTTTCCAGTGTTGTTAGTTCGTGAACTTATCTTCGGTTATCACCCGTCTTAAAGCGGGGAGGGAGGGCTTGACCGCACGACCTTATCAATGCTGATCCTTTTGGCTGAATGTGAGAGAGTAAAAGAGTAAGGTAGTAAACAACTGGGAACAAGACCTCCAATCATCAAGTCATCTCGCCTTGAAACCTTGAAACCGAATTCTCAAGAATCACAAATTCTTGCTTCACTCGTTCCATTGCTGTTAATGAATCCCTTAGTCAGGAGATAAACAATGACATAAAATAGGTAAATCGAGTATCATCCAACATAAACGATTCATAGATGGGAGGAGGGTAGAAATAAACACTAATTGATACTTTGGCTTCTCATATGAACGAAAGCAATCTTCGGGTTCTGCTTCCGAAGGTGAGAGAGAGGCTCACCGCGCTTCAACCCCACCGCTACCGCTCCCTCTTTCAATGTCACACCGGACAGTCTTGGAGATCGCGACCTCTCTTCCCCCCTTGCTTTTTCCGTGTCACTCCTAGCATATGTGGGATAAGTCAGATTTATGTCATGCTTTTGTGTTACCGTGTCTCTGGTTGTTTGAGGTGGTCAAGCGGGGTCGAAGAGAGGTTATCATAAATGGTGGTATGCCGTGCTAAATTGATGGGTTAATTCCTCGGACGATTCAATTCAGAACCGCGCCTTGTCCGATACCTCAAGCAAGATAAAGTTCGTCTTCCTTTTGGGCCGACAGTGTAGAGAACAGAAGTTGTGCTCATATTTGCAAGGCTAATGCTAATAATAATTACATCAAAGATTAGTTGGTCAGGGCAGCGCCCATATCAGCTTATTTTCCGTCATCAATCTACCATTGGCAGCGGTTACCCAGCCGAGCAATGGACAAAGCGACCGATATAGGCGAATAGACAGATGCCACCCACTCCTCCTACCAAGGCATACTCAGAAGGGATGCCACCGCAGCTCATCACCTAATTATCAACGGCAAACCGGTCCAAGAACTTGAATGTTTTTAATCCCTCCGTGAACTTATCAAAGAACGAGTTCGATGCCTCGTCTGCAACGTAGACTCCGTCTCTCGAGGTCGCAATGCCTGCACTCTTCAGAGCTCCGGACCCACTTCCCAGCGCGGCAACGGGCTTTCCGAAGCGGAACCCATCAACGAGGATCTGCAGCGGACGGCCCGCCGGATACAAAGTCGTGGCGTTGCCCTGAGGAGCAGTCAACGAGGTAGCTGCAAACAAACTCTCCGCTCCAGGGGCGACAACCAGTGCATCGAACTGAATGGCATCGGAGGCGGAGTAGGTCTGGCTGACACCACTAGCGAGACGCTCCGCCACAACAACCACGTCAACGTTCTTCTTGGCCAGGGAGTCGGTGAGAGTTTTGGCACCGGTTATAGAAGAAGGGCTCTGAACGGAAGCGAGGTAGCCGACTTTGAGGCCGTCCAGCTTTTTCAGCGGGGTGCCGAAGCTGCCGACCCCAGCCGTGGTGTTGGTGTGGTAGTAAGTTGGGTCAGGAGCAGGAGGGCTAACGCCAATGGCGCGGGCCACACGACGGGCGATATCGTTGGAGATACGATTAAGTTGGAGAACAACATTCTCCCGAACGACAGAGCTTTGTACGTTGGCGTTCTCGAAGCGGATTGCGTCAATCACAAATTGCTGCTCCGCGGGCGAGAGGGAGTTGTAAAAGAGTCGGGGCTGAGACCAAACATCAGAGAATGTAGGAGAGGTGCTGCGGAGGTAGTTTCCATTGGCAACACGCCGGGGGGCTGTAAAAAAGCCATTGCCAACAGTCTGGTTGGCTTGCTTCGGAGACCCGCTGTTGAGGGTGTTCGGGCTGTAGGCGTTGGGGTTGAGGGGGATGAACATTTGGCCTGCCAGGTTTAGCTATGAGGGTAGTATAGATGAGGAAGAAGACGTACCGGCACCATCACGGTTATTGTTGTGGACAGGCACACGAGGCTGGTTGATGGGCAGTTGCTCAAAGTTGGGCCCGCCGTGCCGATTCAGCTGGGTGTCAAGGTAGGAGAAGAGACGCCCCTGGAGAAGAGGATCCTCCGTGAAGTCGACACCACGGACGATGTGACCGGGTTGAAACTGGAACCTTTAGCATGCTGGTTTACACATCGGGATAGGGAGCACACACCATAACCTGCTCGGTCTCCGCAAAGTAATTGCGAGGGTTGCGGTTGAGGGTCATTTTGCCCAGCTTTGTGATAGGAACATATTCCTCTGGAACGATCTTGGTCGGGTCAAGAAGATCAAAGCCAAAACGCAGCTGGTCGGCTTCATCCATAATTTGTACGCCGAGCTATGTGGGTCAGCAGTGCGTCGCCTCGAAATAAAGGTAAGAAACGTACCTCCCACTCGGGGTAACGGCCTGCCTCGATGGCCTCGTAGAGATCCTGGCGCAGGAAATCGGGATTCTTACCCGATACCTGCTGGGCTTCCTCCCAGACCAGACTGGCCTTACCTTGCAATGTTTTCCAGTGAAACTTCACCAGTTTAGTTGCACCGCTGTCTGTAACCAGGCGGAAGGTGTGAACTCCGAATCCATCAGTGAATCGGAACGATCGTAGAATACCGTGGCCAGACATCGCCCAGAAAAGTGTATGTAATGAGCTGGGCTGCTGGCTGAAGAAATCCCAGGCGGAGTCGTGTGCCGTGGCAGCCTGAGGGATTTCATTGTCACCCCGAGGCTTGACTGCATGAATGAGATCCGGGAATTGGATAGCATCCTGAATGAAGAATACAGGGATATTGTTTCCCACAATATCTGTGAAGCGTTAGTATAGGTCTCGAGCAGATTACCGGAAGACTGACCAAAATTGCCCTCGTCGGTGTAGAAACGCGTTGCAAAACCATGAACATCACGAGCCAAGTCCGAGCTACCGCGACTACCCGCGACAGTAGAAAAGCGTACAAACACAGGTGTCTCCTTCCCCTTCTCAGAAAGAAAGGAGGCAGCCGTGAGATTGGAGTAGTCTCCGTAGGAAACAAACACACCATGGGCACCTGTTCCACGAGCATGAACAGCACGTTCGGGAACCTATATGGTCAGCTTAGATCACCATGATAGACATGAAGACTTACTCGCTCATGGTCGAAACGTTGAATCTTCTGGCGAAAGATGAAGTCTTCCAGCAAGGTGGGACCACGCTCACCGACGCTGAGGCTGTTCTGGTCTTCGATAGGACCGCCTACGTCACTGGTGAGGTAGGTGTTATTGTCGTTGAGGTAGTACTGGGAGAGAAACTCCTCAGTGGCTTCAGAGGCGTCGGAATCATCACGCCGGGTGAGCTCGCCAGTCATATACGGACAGGCGGCTTGTGCGACGGCAACGAGGCCGAGAAGACCAATTGAGCGCATTTTTCACGCTGCTTGGCTATGTAAAGTTCCAAGTGAGCAAATCATCAGCCTAGGGTGAACAGAGGGTCAGCCGAAATTGACTCACCAGTGCCGGCAAGAATCTGACACAGAGCGACACGACGCTAGAAGAAAGACGTGGGGAGCCCGAAAATTGGGAGGTGGGGGAAGGGAGCAGGAGTGGCTTATATAGAGTCGCGAAGCGAGGGGAAGGAGTAAAGAACCGGGCCAGCATCCACGGCAATCGGGAAAAAATTTGAGAATAGCACGAACATGTCCGATGCGACTTCCCGTAGCTATTGGGAGAGAGCTGGGCGAGCGGGCGATGAAACTGGAATATCGCCCGAGCAGACTGTCCCTTGCCGTCTCTGGCTGGAGATGATGCCTTGCTGCAGCAGGTGATCGTGAGAAATATGCTTCATTCTATTGGTTTGTGCAGGTGGAACAGTTGCAGCCCATCCCAGAATGGATTTAGTTTTACGAGCCAAGAACGTGGACGACATAATCGACCAGTTGCTGTTGCTTGCTGGTTGGATTATAGGTGGGTGGATGTGAGCAAGGTTGAGGGTTGACTGTTCCAGCCGTTGTCGATCGTGGCTTGCCAATTGATATTCCGTCCCACTGCTTGGTAATGATGGAGGGTCTCGATGGTCGGCGGGGCGTCGGAGCCGCGACAGGCTGACTTGGCATCAGGCAACATGACGTGATACTTGTCAAGGTGAAGAAGAGAGGTGAACAAATGTGAAATGTGCTTAGAGAAGCATGGACCATGTTTAGTGGACTGACCCAGTGGGGAGTTTCGTGTTGGATGATCCCAATGAAAGTGAGAGAGAGAGAGAGAGACAGAGTATGTGAAAGAGACGTGCGGAGTTGACAAGAGAAGGAACGCGTCTCCGCCAAGCAGCCAAGGGCGAATTTCCACTAAGTTACCACTAACTTACCAGTACAGAGATTACAGGGATTCTGCACCTCCCCTGGCTTTCTATCACACCCTAACCACTACTACTTCGTACTATTGCACTACTCCTGCACGCAGTGTGCACTCGCTGCTATTTTGGGATCTCCCTTGGTCAGCAACCCCGGTTAGTAAAAACGTGATGATCTCCACGACCGCTGCAGGAACGACGCAACCGACCAGAAGATATGCGATAAGATCGTTTGTACAAGGGGAATGATGGTTTATAGCGTGTATACATTTGATAGGATTGAGAAAGCTACCAGACAGTTGCTCATTAGTACTCACAGAATTACACTAGAATTAAGCGATGGAGATAACCTTGGTACTACGTACGAGTAAGCTTACCGTAGCGGGAACTACACCTTACCTCCAGGCTAACTTGGTTCAATGGTTACAGTACCTAGTAAGTTAGTTACTTGGTAAGCATCATATCTTCTAACTAGCCCCCAATGTGTTCCCCAAGTTTAGGTCTCCAATGGACCACTCCGAACCTAGCGACTAGCAGCCCCAAAATTCCAGCTGTTTGCTTACGGGTAGGCTGACACGCATTCAATTCCTAAAGTGTGCTGCTCATCACTGGTGTATCAATAGATCGGCTAGATTGGTTCTCTAGCCGGGATTACGGTGCCGCTAGGGATGTGTGTGTGCATTCCCTAGTTCGAGAACTCAACTCCGTTATTAATATTGGTTATAGTCAGTCCCAACCATCACCTATCTCACAAAGATCTGGACTCCGGCTAGACTCTTGCGCTCACTAATCAGTCGGCAAGACCCCCCACATTATCATCAATGACCCGTCGTCCGCCGAAGAGCCAAGCTCAACTTCTCCAATTATGTGTGTGTTCCACCCAGCAACGAACAATATTAGAAATTTAATATCGAATGGTCCATACCTATGTTCATCCTCTTTCAGTATCCCCGGTTTTGCCCTAAGAACTTCATTAAAGACACCCGCTGCACATATCGCCAAGATACACCAACATCAGAGACTAGCCACCATCACCACCAATTTGGGACTACGCGACTGGCTGGGCAATATTCGCATCGCCGCCAGGTCCTGAATCATTCAAGCCGTGATACACATCTGCCATGGGGCGACGAATACACACATCCATCTTATCGAAATTGATCTCATCGTTGAGAAAGTCCTGCACATGGTAGAACCTCATCATAGTGTCTAGGCGAGTGGACCAGGGGTCAAACCTGCGACAAACCGGTTATGATACTTTCTTCTCTGGGTTCGCGCACCAGAACACTCTGGCAGAGAACTTACATGCACTGTACAGGCATCCCGTTGACCTTGGTGGGATCTCTCTCATGATCCCAGATCATCATTGCCGGCATCGCCAGGTCTGCCACCACCTGTCTCACCGGGCACTCGGGTCGACATGCGACAACCACGGTCTCCTCATCGATAACGAGGAACCCCTCCGGATCTTGTAGCACCTGTACCCCGAACTGCCGGATGACCTCAATATCCCGCTCAAGGTACGTCTCATTCTGCACGTACACGCGAATCTCCTGCCCAGTGTTCTCGAAGTTGCGGGCGTCAAGGTACTCCTTCAGCGCGATGAGAAATGCATGCTGGTAGCGAGCACGGGAGTTGTTGGATGGCTGGCCTTGCATGTCGCGGGACATACTGCCGCAGTCGAAACCAATGATCTTGGTGATCCGGGGCATCTTGGGGTACTCGTCCAGCAGGTGCCGGAGCAGCTGGTAGTAGGGGCTATTCCGCCAGAAGTGGAGAGTGGTGAAGAGGTTCAACCGGACCTTCTCGAACGCGGTAATCCCATATTCGAATCTCTCCTTGGTGATCGGGTCGCGTGTGATGACTCGGTGGGCGACGCGAATACTGCAGGGGATGGTGTACACTTGATTGGGTATGACACCGCTTTCCAGCCTTTGAATGGGCATGAAACACAGACGAGGTTTCCCACTAGCATACGATGGCCACACAAAATGTTAGTGTGTGTGTCTCTTCTCTCGTGCGACTGAAGAAATCTGGGGAAGTACACGCACAGCTCACGCTCATATCCATCGGCACCAACCCAGACTCTGCCAGTATTGATGATAAAGTCGACACTAGTGCCGTCTATGGCCATGACCTTGATGACATCGCCTCGTTTGCTGACCTTCAGCTGACCGTACGCGTTTAGAATCGCCTCACGGGTATAAAGAGGCACGCCGAGTTTGTACAGCTGCATACATTTGAGCATCTCCTCTTCATTATTCTCTGGGCGGCGTGGCTGGCTGCTGCCAGGCGTGAGCCTAGCTACCGTGAACATGAATTGCACTTGACCGTCATCGCCGGGTGCTGGCAGAGGCATCATGAAGAACCAGAAGGGGTAGGAAACCTCAACGTAGGAAGAAATGTCCGCAAAGTAATTCCCGATACCAGGGAAAAAGGGGAAAGAGCGAGAATTTTTTCAAGTGAGCTTCACTTTCCGACACGATAGTACAAAGGTACGTAGAGAGGTTGATGAAAAGGTTTTACAAGGACGTTGATGCAGATGGAGAGGGAGTTGAGGTGTTACCGGTTGTTGAAGAGTCGAGCGAGAAAGATGAGAGACGCGTGTAAGGAACTACGAACACTTCCCTCCTTTTCCCGGTGTTCTGTGAATATACCTGAGTTGACATGGGATCCACACCTTCAGTTGACTGGCATCTATCCAAATCCAGCTTTGCTGAACCAAGACACTTTTACTATCTACTTGCCGCCCACGGGCCAATTCACTGATTAGCAGGAACTCAAGAACCGTGTTGATTCCTTTCTCCAAGTATGACTGGAGAAACGATAAGGAATGGAGAACCGATCATCTTACGAGTGGAACTATAAACGGCAGTTTTGCAGACTTCGAGCCTTGAAATATGCTGGTCGTACGTATGGAGACAAATAGGTGAGAGAGCTACCTTGGCTGCGACCTGAACATGACACGAAGCAAAATCTACACATTTATGATTTGGAATCTCACTGAACAACGATACTGTGTCGATACAAGACAACCAAAGAACAAACCTGCCAAATATTGGAAGACAATAAGACAATTTGATCCTCCGACTCCCCCTCCAACACCACCTCAGTCCACTCACTCTGCTTCTTACCATAGAAATTATCAGACATCCATTGCCAAAAGAGCGAAGCATACGGCACCGCATCCACAGGCGTTCAAATATCACGTTTTGTGTGAGAAATCCACGAGAAAGGAGTAATGAAGTACGCAGTTCCCGCAAAAAATTATCTTAGGGTTGCGAGTCAGTTTGACTTCATGGAGAAGCATTAGTCCACCAAGAGGTCCGGCGGATCCGGCGTCGTCGTCCCCTTTCTGCACAGATTCATCTTCACTTATTGCTGAAGTGCAAAGACTGGTCACAGATGTTTTTTATTGACGCGTTGACAGGACTCTTGACTCTCGGACTGCTGGAACCGCTTGTCGTTGCGTTATGCGTCTTAGAAGCAGAACTTTCAGGCGACCCAGAGGATTCTTCGGCATTCTTCTGCGCGAATGCTTTGCCAAGCTGACGTACCTCCTGGCTCAAATCATCCGGTTGAACGCACAGCTCGAGAAAGGCAAGCTTATCGTGCTCGTCATATGCTCTCTTGAGGGCCACTTTGAGATCTCTCTGCGTCTTGACTTGCAGGGTGAACAATGACGGATTACTTTCCATATACTCCTGCTTCTTAGTCGCATAAGGGTTATGAGAGGATGCATGAGGGCTTGCGGATAAAGAAGCGGCCAGCCGAGAATAGTTCCAGTTGGAGATGTAGTTATATGGCCCATCGTGGACGGCCGTCTAAGGGAGATTGATCAGTGAATGCGAGGGAACATCTGACGACGCTACATACCTCGATCTTGTAGCCAAGATTGTTGAAAATAATGATGATCGGATTCAAATGCTGACGAACAATGGTGCTGACCTCCTGTGCCGTCATTTGGAACCCACCATCGCCGATCAGAATGATCGAACGGCCCCGCGAGCGGGCAAGCTGAGCGCCAAGT
This sequence comes from Aspergillus aculeatus ATCC 16872, assembly GCF_001890905.1. Lineage (NCBI taxonomy): Eukaryota > Fungi > Ascomycota > Eurotiomycetes > Eurotiales > Aspergillaceae > Aspergillus > Aspergillus aculeatus. The sequence goes on from NW_017962985.1 coordinate 870,442, forward strand.
CCAGCCGGTAATGCCCAACCAATGGAGCAATACGGCATTTGGATTTGGCAGTCTGTGCCGGGAGGAAGCCGTATATGATTAGCAAGAAACCAAGCTTCTCCTGCGTCACAAAGCATTGTGTCATCACTTCGCAGAATGTTTTGAATGCCGTACATAGCATGCTCCAATGTTAAAGGAGCCTCAAGGTCTTCTGTTTGTGGAGGCTTTGCCCCCAGGGTCGGCTTTGGCCTTGGAACTGACTTGTGCTTGGGTTCCATCGATGATCGGGTAAGTTGTCTAACCACCGCGGCAAAGTCTATGCCTTGAAAGCATGTTTCATCGGGCAATTCGACCCAATCTTTGCCGATGCTGATCATGCGGTTCTTTTCTTCGTCAATGCTGGTGAAGATACAATGAAAGTCGCACCAGTTTGCCCCGACAATGAGCCAAAGATCAGAGTCCATGAAGACCTTTTCTCCTTCCGGATTTGTCAGACCATTCCATAATTCGCCACAATACTGCGGGTGAGATTCAGATATGCAGCGGCCATCGGGCTGGCAAAATACGGCACAGCCGAGTCTATCAGCTAGAGCTTCAACGTCATGCGCGGAAAGCAGACGACGCGCAAGGCTCCCAAAGAGGAGGACGGGCTTCTCCGATTTATTCCAAGCCCCAGTGATAGCATTGACGGCTTCCTCATTTCTGCGAGTTTGGGTTATTGTCTTAGATATTCTGAACGGAGAAGGAGGGGAGCATGCAGCTCTTGCAATGTCATTGGGAACTTCAATAAAAATGGGAAGAGAGGACGCGAGACACTTGCTTATAGCGTCATCCAAGGCTTGAACAGCCGTTTCTGCTGATTGAAGACGAATAGAGGCGGCAGTGACGCCCCGATAGGCATCGAGAGCTTGTTCTCTGTTCGTTGCGCTAGGTGCATGATGCAAGAACTTCCCACTAGCAAGCATCCCTGTTGTTGGGCAACCAGAGAGGACGATGATCTTGATGTTTTGAGAGCAAGCGCCTGCCACTGCATTTAGGGCTGAAAGAGCCCCTACCACATATGGTACGATAAGAACGGCGATCTTCGCGGGCGAAGTTCTGGCGTAGCCATCTGCTGCGTAACCTGCATTGAGCTCGTTACAGCACCCAATCATTCGGAGGTTGGGATTCTTGAGCAGGTTATCCAGAAGTACAAGGTTTGTGTCCCCTTCAAAAATTTAGTAGAGCAAAACCACTAACTTGAGCAAGGCTCTTACCAGGCACAGCTAGGAAGTCGCGAATTCCGAGCCCCTCCAAACGATACGCAATGTAGGTGCTGATATTGAAGCTCTCTTGATAGAATGTAGGCTCTGGGAAAGTCTCCTCGGTTCGAGTGTTGTCACTGAACGAAGGGATCTTGACTGTTGCCTGCCCCAGCAAGCTACTTTCGTATCGTGAGCTTGGCCTATGAGAATGATTCTCGGGGTCTTCCTGGTGAATGGCTTGAAGCAATCGGGGTAGATGATCAAGTGATATAACATGGGAAGGCTGATAGAACTTATTCTTAACGAATATGTCGATAGCCTTTTCAATCTGCTCTCTCGAACCGCCGTAGGGAGACGACTTGATTTGACCCATTCGCAGCAGCAGGCTAGACATGTCCAAACCTCCTGTTTTTCCTGGGGGCTTCCCCACAACAACAATAGAGCCTCGAGGCCGAACATACCGAGTAGTATCCTCTAGAAGTGCTTCGGTGCAATCGATCATAATGGCCGCGTCAGGACCACCGACGGTCAGCTTTCGGACTTCCGTAACAATGTCTTGGGATGTATGGTAGTCCACATAGAAGTCAACCCGGAGATTGTCCTTGTATAGAATCTGACCCTCACCTCCAGTGGAAATTGCAAGTACCCGGCAACCATGGGCTTTAGCATACTGGCATGCCAGTGATCCGATGCCACTTGCGGGTCCAACAACAGCTTGTACCAGTCAGTGACTACAAACCAGGTACGTACTTTTGGTACCTTGTCGCACTTACCCAAGATGTCGCCTTCTGCTACCCCGGTCTCTTCCACAGCTCTGAAGCATGTAGTTCCGGCACAGATTATAGGTGCCACGGTGTCGAGGGGATACTCCTTAGGGATGCGGACAGCATGACGGGCTTGAATGACGCAGCAAGTGCCAAAGGTACCGTCAACAGAGAAGCCCGTCATTTGGGCTTTAGAACAAGCCAGAAAGTCGGCCCGCTTGTCGGCCTCACAGACACCACAAGTTTTGTTCACCCACTATTACTATGTTAGCTTTCAGCAGTTGTGAAAGCCTGGGAACGGAATATACCTGCACGCCCACATGATCTCCAACTTTGATGTCTTCTACTTCACTCCCAATAGCCGTCACGATGCCCGTGCCCTCATGTCCCTCTTGCCTCTTGTTAGCAGGATTTAGGTGAGCTGGTTAGAGAACGTACCCACGCGCTTTTTTCTTTTGATGGTTGAGGGCGTGCCTGTTTCTGAGTCAGATCGCACCACGACGAATAAGGCTGAAAGAGTCACCTTTCCATGCATGAATATTGGAATGGCACAGACCCGAATACTTTAGTTCGACTAGAACCTCATCAGGTGCGGGCGATGGAACGCAGCTATTGCAAATAGAAGAGTCTAATCTGGTCAGCGGAGATGGTATAAAAGAAGACGGAACAACATGGCTGACTGGAAGTGGATTCGTTGCTGGCCTGAGCACCCCACATCATGCTTGATCTGGCTTTGATATGGCTTTCTATCATGCCTGAAAGAGTAAGAGTGATTTTCTCTCAGGTAATGACAATATGGGATAATAGACAATCAATGTATCAAGGTGTCACCCTCAAAACTTGGCTTCACCCGGCGCAGGCCGCACTTTTATACACCTTTCGAGGCATGATGAAGACACGGCTCCGTGTAAGACTTCAAAGTGCAGCGCTAGAGTGTAACGGAAATGAGCTGCAGAAGTTGGCGTTGTTGACATGTGGGTTAATCAAGAAGGGGTAGAGGTCAATGTCTATCACCTCTGAAAAAGAATGTTATTACCTCATTCGGTCAGCAACTTCCTCATCTCAGAAGGTGGGTTTCTCTCCGTCTGCATGTCTCGGAACCAATTTCCATTGCCAGCTGCACAATTACTGACACAAGCAGTCTGCGCGAACATAAGGAGTGTCCTCGGACGCAGGTTAAATCTTTCTAGCATCCCTTGCCGTCCTTAGGAACTCTCACGTGTCAATGTTCAAGTGCCATAGATAGTTAGTCTATCATCTGGGATGCATTCCTGGACGCTCTTTTGGCTAGAGCTAACTTGTCTCCCGTCACAGATGGCCTCAAGGTACGCCCTGCAGAATGCATTACGCCGATCGAGGACTTCTTTCTCGCCGCATTACAGCAAAGACGCAAATCTCCCGCTTATGACTTGAGGATAAGGATAGACTTTCGATGACGGAAAAATATATTCCAGAAAGCCCCATGATCGCGTGTGTTGGTTTAATTAGAGTTAAGTAATCCTCTCTTGGAGGGAATACTGCGTTCGACCGTTCGCAGTGAGACTTTTGACTGGACATACTGCGCAGGTGAGGATCGTTCCTCAGCCGATGTGCTTGTATTATACGGTGTATCCTGGGTCTTGAGCCTACCAAGCTGAGCAGTTTAGTGGTGTCCTAATCTACTCTCCACCCATGGATCGCGATCCTATGGCCTCTTGATCCTGATAATTTTCCATTTTTCCGAACAGACACTTGAGACCCGAGTCAAATTCGAGATGCAGGGGTCCTGGATCTACTAGGAATGCTAGTGTGCATGACTGCCCTGCATGAAGACTTATCTGTACATTCTCTGGCATTCGATCGAAGATCTATGACCTCTTTCCGCAGGGATCGCTGCTGCAAAAGGTGATGACGCCTCCGAGAGGTGGAAGATGCTTGGATTTTGACTACGTCAGGCTAACTGCGAGAACTAGCGGAGGCCACCGAGGTGGGCGGTGAGCGAGAAACCTCAGGCAACCAAGGCACCGGGCCGCCGTCACAAGGTAATCTTCACTAACACCTTAACCACGCTTTGCTTGATCGAATGACGGATCATCAGCATGGTCATGAGCGTGGAAATTGAGGCAAAACAATATCTTATCTTAGGCAATCGCTCATGATCCTCATCACTAAGCCGCAGAATTTACCAAATCCGGTAAACTCGGATAAGGATAAGAAGGACATTGCCAGATTGGTAATGGCTTAGTATGGTATTGACAACATTCCGAGGCTGAGCTGAACTCACTTCTTAGCGCTGAACCGTTACATTGACTCTCTGGCGCTCAAAAAATGCCAAGATTGAGCTTAGCACATTTTGGCTCTCTTTCGGCCAGAATACAGACCTTGAATTACAATTGATGCGGCTATATGATAGCATTGACGTATTAGTCCTGCACATAAGCAGTTATCTAACGATACGAATCTTATCTGGCATCAATACCGCTCCCCCTAGAGCTATCATAGCGACTTGTGGGTCTTCTAGACGCTGGAAGTACACAGCTCACAATACCTATTCCAGGTCGATCCCTTCCAGTACGTGATGTGAAGTTCAACTCACAGATGATTGTCGTGTATCAAACACCGCGACATCCATGTTTAAGCGGTCGGGATTGATATCGAAGATGATTCCCCTTATTAATGGGAAGAAGGTCAAGTGTCTCTAGCCATAATCACTAGTGGAGCAGGCAGGACGGTTCGTATGAACCAGTTTATGATTGAGTCTATTGTTCCTAATTCCAACAGGCCAGGCGGGTGTGGCGCGTTGGAATCATGGGCGGAAACGTGCCCACCGGAGCCAGGGGGTGCAGCCAATCACCTGCAGCCCGGTAACTACACTATCTCGTCTGCTCCACTTTGCGATAAGCCAAATTTTTCCATTGCCAAGGGCTCAATGGTAGTCATGAGGATGGTGTCTTCCTACGACTGGGATCGATGAAAGCCTGAGTGGTGCATACGCTTTGTGGCTTGATTAGTCACAAAGCACCGTCCTATTGAGCATACTTGACTCCCAGGCCGAAATGTCTCACAGCTCAGATCAGGTTGGAGAGGTTGCTCTGGAGAAGGGCCCATCTCAATCCGTATGTCCGCAAGGACCCTACGACGCTTCTGATGAGGCCTACCCGGAAGGGGGGCTTCGTGCCTGGCTGGTGGTACTAGGGTCGTGGTGTGCAATGGTGCCTTCAATGGGCTTATTAAACACCATCTCCGTCCTGCACGCCTGGACATCCACCCACCAGCTGTCGAATTACTCCGAATCCAGCGTCGGCTGGATTTTTGGGGTTTTTAGCTTCTTTCTTTACTTTGCGGGCGCCCAAGTGGGTACGTTTCGCTTTGCATGCCCCTGTAGCCGGAACAAAACTGATCTTGTCCGTCAAAGGCCCCATCTTCGATAGTCATGGACCCCTGCCAGTGGTCATTCCAGGGTCCATTGGACTCATAGTAGCAGTCTTCTGCTTCAGTGCCAGCACAGGTTAGCAGAATGAACAAAATTAACGTCTGATATGTGTAGCAGGCTAACCTATCATCAGAATACTACCAGATCATGCTCTCATTCAGCGTCCTCGGCGGACTGTCGTCCTGCTTGCTCTTTACGCCTGCGATCTCTGCCATCGGCCATTGGTTCAATGTCCGTCGGGGTCTCGCCACTGGCATTGCATGTACAGCTGGTGGCCTGGGCGGCGTTTTCTTCCCGCTGATCATCCTCTATGTCGCGCCACATCTGGGTTTCGCGTGGGCGCTACGCATCATTGGGATCATCTGCTTCGTGCTGTGCGGCCTAGCATGCCTTCTCCTCAAGACCCGCCTCAAGCCCGACCCGAGTCGCCACATGGCCATCGACATCCACGCCCTCCGCGAACCCAACTACGCGCTCACGACCCTGGCCGTATGGCTGGTAGAGTTTGCGGTGTTCGTCCCGTACACCTATCTGTGCTCCTACGGCCTCTCCGCTAACCTCGGCGAATCCATGGCCTACAAGCTCTGCGTATTCCTCAACGTGGGCGCCATCCCCGGCCGTGCGTTTCCCGGGTTGCTGGCCGACCGGATAGGCCGGTTCAACGTCATGGCCTTGACGGCGCTGGTCTGCGGCATCATCACCTTATCTCTCTGGTATAAAGCCGGCACCAGTGAGGCCGCGATCATCGCGTATTCGGTCTTGTTTGGGTTCTGGAGCGGGGCCGCTATCAGCCTGACCCCGGTGTGTATCGCGCAGGTCTGCCGGACCGAGGACATTGGAAAGAGGAATGGAACGACGTTCACCCTCGTCAGCTTTGGGACCCTCACCGCCATCCCGATTGCCGGGGCGATCCAGGAGAGCAACGGCGGGAGCTTTGGGGGATTGATCATCTTCGGGGGCGTGCTGTATCTGGCGGCGTGTGCGGCGTTTGTGGTTGCTAGAGGGGTGGCGGGTGGCTGGGCGTTGAGGATAAAATTCTAAGCGATTTGCGAATGGGCCCCTGAATAGAACTTGTTGTCGCTGACTGACCACGGGGCTAGGTGTACCATGGTTGCGTGTTGTAGATAGCTTCCGTCCTGGACGATAGCCTCAATTCATTCTTCTTCCACACCACATCAGTCTGTCAGCCCAAAGCCCGGCCCCGCCTGTGGGCTCATTGGAATCATTGTCTATCATTAACTCCTAGATCAAATTTGTCTCCAAGAATTGAAGGCATTACTCCGCCATCATGTTGTTTTCTCTTGGGTAGAGGCTACCTCAGAACGTCGCAAAGCTTGATCACCTGCTGATTGATTACTCTTTCCATCGAGATTTATCGTTCCTCACTTGTTCTAGATCTGCTATGGCTAGGCCTGATGCAGGATATGCTTGTTTAGTCAATTTGACCGTCCTAAACAACTCGACAGTGCTGAGTCGTATTGTGCAAACTTTGCAGCCATATGAGCTGGAAGATCCCCATACCTACCTTCTACCACTTCTGAAGCCGAGATGGAAGCAGCTACGGCGTACTTGACATTTCAAATGCACAACCTTACACTTCGAGACGATTGTTCGCATTGCAACCAGATCACCATGTCAATTATCTCTATAGCTCTATCCAGTATTCTTTCCAAGGCGGAAAAACAAACATAATTTAATCCCGAACTACCCCAACTACTCACTCATCCCTCAGCAGTGGACCCCTCTTAATCGGCTCCAGATTCGTGAACTCGAGCGTCGGCGGCAGCGCATCCTGGTTCCAGTACACGATCGCATGGCGCAGCATATGCGCGTACGTTCCGGGAACGATATCGGAGCCCTCGTGTTTTCTCCACAGCGAACCCAGCGTCTCCTTGTACACCCGCAAGATCAATCCGTGGGCGAGCTTGAACCCAAAACTCCGCGTGAGACAGCCCTCCACGACCTCGCGCGCCTGCTTCTGCTCCGGCGTCTCCGCCTCGCCTGCCTTTGGCAGCGGGAGCGACATCAACTCGAACGCCTTGCGCCCGTCCCAGTCGGTGAAGACGTTGATCAGCTGGGACCCCTCCATGAAGTCGATCCCGTAGAGGTGGTCGTGGACATATTCCGGCCCGTTCCAGCCACCACCGCTGTCCTCCTCGTCCACAAGCCCCATGACCATCGACACCACCTGGCCCTGGATGATGTAATCCGTCAGCAGCTTGCTGGTCTCCTCCTCGTCGATGATCTTGCTGCCCTCCTCCTCGATCTTGAACGAACCCCCCATCAACGGCACCCCTTTCAGCAACGGACTCGCATGCATGCCGTCCGTGGACGTTTTCCCTTCCCACAACTTCAGCAACAGCTTATGACACCGCAGAAAGAGCGGGTTGTCTTCTCTCGCCGCGAGGAAGTAGTTCGTCAAGCCGCGTTGGTCGGGAAGGCCCGTGAAATAGGAGAGGACCTCGAACCGCGACGCCGGGTTCGCGATCGTCTCGTTCCACAGCCGGTCCAGATCGCCGATCTGAATAAACCCCACGTCAGCGTAGACCCCGCCGTACCGCAGGAGGAGCGGGAAGCGAACGAGGTCCGACGTGTGCTGCGGTGCGTAGGCGCCGCTGATGGTGCCGTCGGCGAAGGCGCGCGGGAACAGGGTCGGGTCGGTAACGTCGAGGTACTCGCGCACGTTCTCGCAGTCGAGAACGCGAATCGTCCAGCCGAGCTTGGAAAAGCGACGGTGCCATGCCCGCACGTTGCGCTGGGTGTATGGATGCATGTTTGTGTATCCGCTCGTCCAGAAGAACCAGATGTTCTTCTCGTCGCTCACGGGCTTTGCATGGATGATGTCGTGGTCGATCTGGGAGTCATCGCGGAGATCTAGGAGGTGGTGGGGAATGGCGTGCATCCCTCCGGGTGGGGTGTATAGATTATCGGATCCCATGGTGGATAGGTGGTTGGTCTGGGAGGAGGTAGTAACAGTGCCAGCGAGCATTGATTGGATAGTTTGAGGACTTCTCAAGAGAGGGAGATGCTCGGCAGATGATGCTTGTTGTCCTTGTCCTTGTGCACTCGAATACTGTGTGAGACTGTGGTTTGTTGACATGGTAACATTTTAGGCATTGTGTTAAGTATTTATCTTGATATGTTCGGTTGGGATCTGATCTTATCCAGCCGATAAGAGACGCTAAGCACAGGGGCGGTGGCGTGGCTGACACATGACTCATGCTCGACTCATCCTTGCTCATCTGTGCTATGGCATACTATTCAAAGCTTCGAGGCTTGTTCTTGTGACATATTTATTTTCATAATGCCGGATTAGCATGGATTGTGGACTAATGTTCAGCACTTATTGGGGGGCTCCTGTCTCCGTAGATGCGGAAGAATTCGACGGGTCATTTGAATGAATGGACTAAGGTGGTAACACCACCTCGGCATACTCAGGCGGTAAGCATAATCTGATAATGTATGTTACATACTCGCTTTTCTATGCTCCAAATGATACTGACAGACTCATGCCAGACCGTTGCAACCTATGGACACTTGATCAAGCCCGGCCCGATGTTGGAACCCGGCGAAGCTGCCGAGCTCAGTCCCGGCTCTTCGCGGCCCCACTCCCTGCCGCCGTTTTCAGCAGTCTACGAGCCAGGTGGTTCTCACTTGTTCTTCGATTTCCATGGATATCTTTACCGTGATGAAGAACCGTGCCCATAGACCCCGCGTCATGCTTGATATAGCTCGTCGATGCTGCCCCACAATGGACCAAAGCCCATCCAAATTCATGTCGTCATCAATGACATCGCGAGATACAAGCACCACGCGTGGCATATAAAACCGCCGACGAATAGCTCGAAAATATGGTTCCATTGAACAGAATCAGCAAACAAGTATCAACACAATGGATAGCTTCCAAGACAACTTTTCCTGGTCTTTCAAGGCCAAACACCCCCTGAAGGTGATTGTGGTGGGTGCTGGCATCGCCGGGTTAACGGTAGCCTTGGGTTTGAAGAAGGCTGGACATGAAGTCCTTATCCTGGAACGAGTTCATGAGATCGCAGAGGTGGGTGCAGGCATTCAAGTCGCTCCGAATGCTGCGCGGATACTTGGACGGCTTGGTCTTCTCGACAGAGTCATGGACAAGGCGAATGTGCTGGAGAAGAACTCTTTGCGCCGATACGCGAACAATGAGGAACTGGGAACCGCGCCTTTGATGCCTCAGGTATAATCACCTACATCTAATATGACGAGGATTAGCCGTCCTGCTAACCCTATTTTAGGTCGGTCAAAAATACCATGCGCCGCTGGCAGTGATCCATCGTGGGGATCTCCAGCGCATTCTTCTCGACGGAGTTCGGGACGCGAACATCGAGTTGCGCACCAGCTCCCGGGTCGTCCGAGCGGTTGACGACTTCGAAGCCACCGTTGAGCTCGAATCGGGCGAGTGGATCTCTGGAGATGTGGTGATTGCTGCGGACGGGATCAAGTCCGATCTGCGTCATCAGATCGCATCCCACCACGGAGTCAAAGACATCTGCCAACCTACCGGCGATGCGGCCTACCGCATTCTGATCCCCAAAGACAAGCTGCAGGGCGATCAGCGTGCTCTGGAGCTTTTGAACCACAACGTCGGAATGCGTTGGATGGGACCTGGAGGACATATCATGGCGTACCCTATAAAGAACAACACCGTGTATAACATGGTACTGCTTCACCCGCAGAAGCCGGGAGCTTCCAATGAAGAGAGTTGGACCAGTAAAGGCGACAAACAGGAGATGATCTCCTTCTACAGCAAGTGGAATGATTTGGTCCGAAGTCTCTTGAGTTATGTTCCGGACGGCGAGGTCATGGAGTGGACTCTGAACTCGCACTTCCCCCTCCCCTCGTGGGTGGAAAACAAATGCGTTTTGATGGGTGATGCGTGTCACCCGATGCTGCCCTATGTGGCCCAGGGTGCTGCGCAGGCAATCGAGGATGCTGGTGTGCTTACGTGCGCGCTTTCCATGACCGATTCGGTTCCCAAGGCATTGGCAGTCTATGAGCTGGTACGCAAGGACCGTGCCGAGCGCATCCAGAAGAGCGCCGCAGTGACGAGGAAGGCGCTGCACCTGCCCGATGGGGAGGAGCAGGTCAAGCGAGACGAGGCCATCCGAGGCTCGGGCAAGAACCCCGATCTTTGGGCTGATCCCAGTTGGCAGGACTTCATGTGGGGTATGTATCCAATTCATTCCAGCTTGGAGCTCACTTGTTCTAACCTCACTACAGGAACGGATGTTATGAAGGACACAATCGAGAATTGGGATGATCTGGTGGCGAAGAGTCATGGTTATCACGTACATGCGGTGCATGCAGTGGGTTATTGACGAAGCTCTCTGTGGCTGATGCTTGAGCGAGTGGGTACTTGTCATATTGCATAGAGTGGACTCGGGCATGGAGTATGATCAGACATTCATATATGTACATATTCTCAACTCGATTTACTTACTGGTATGACATACAATGTAGGTGATCTATTGCCTCGATACCACACGTTGTCACTGTCATTCTAGGTGATCGATGGAGTAGCATGCTTACCTGTCCTGATATATCGCGCAATGTACCTGAATATATATACCGCCGCAAGACAGCACAATTACGCAGCAAAACCCATGGGGATCAACCCTCTACACTGTCATACCCACGTATCCGCAAGACCAGGCCACTCGACAAGAACAGGGCACCCTTTGTATCCAGGGAATGTATCTACGAAGAGGACATAGAGGCAAGCACACTCCACGTGATCAAGATATTGAACAAGCGCACCACTAGACCCGGATAGCTTTAGCGCACGTTCTTAGCGTCATACTTTTGAATCGAGCACTCAAGGAAGCCGGGCTAGCTCAATCGGCAGAGCGTGAGACTCTTAATCTCAAGGTTGCGGGTTCAACCCCCGCGTTCGGCTATAGAATCCGATTATTTCTTCCTTCACCCAAGCCGGGCTAGCTCAATCGGCAGAGCGTGAGACTCTTAATCTCAAGGTTGCGGGTTCAACCCCCGCGTTCGGCTTAATCGTTTTTTTTTGGCCCATTGACGGCCCTTTGCTCGACGTGTGAGGTCGACCGCTGGCCTGGTCCTTGATAATGGTCGTACCCGTACAGACTTGAAATCGATGTGCAGTTCAATCCCGTTGTTCGGCAAAGGTGTTCGTCACAGGGTCGTTGAGGTATATCCGACTGAAAAGGAAGCGGGCGTGTAACCATACATTTCGTGCCATTGGACGTTCTGGAAACCGGCAAACCGATGGTACTATCGTCTTCCGTGCGACTAGGACCAGGACAGTAGCTCAGGGAGTACAGCTCCTCTGGTGATGTCTGTATCACCTATAACGAGCCGAGTCAGTCACTGTATATCATGCGATCATGTCAGGTTTCCCAAGGATATGTACCGCCTCATTAATCTGTCCATAAGCCGGGAAAAGGAGGGGTACTCATTTTGAGGATTAAATGGTGAAAGCCATGGCGAGACTGGAAGCTGGTGGAAGCGGGAGAGTTTGAGGGGGAATGGACACCTCTCCTCAGTCCCGAGCCGATGTTAGGCATCCCCTGCGAGCTGAGGTGAGCACGGACCCAGTCTAAACTGATCAGCCGTCGGCGGCCTTTCGGCCAGACCACCTCCGCGGCCCCGCGGTCTTTACTTCCCAATACGGAAGTGACCTTCTGAATTCTCGAGAAGGCGATAATGGTATATAAATCATGAAATCTTAAGCCTGGATGAAGTGTAGCATACATACGATCGAAGTCACACCGAGGAATCCTGCGTACCCCCCCAACAAGGCATCGTCTTCAATTCCACCCCTCCCAACAAATCCTAAAAAGCAGAACCAACCATGCCAACCACCGGCCTTATCGTATGCAGCACACGTTCACCCCGTGCCGGGCTTCAAATCAGCACCTTCATCCACGAGACCATTAAGCAAGCACATCCGCAAGCAAGCATTACAGTCATTGACCTCGCGGAATGGAACCTGCCACTATATAATGAGCCGGGGATCCCGTCGCGTATCACATCAGCTGAGGGTTACGTTCACGAGCACACCAAGGCCTGGTCGCGGGAGATTTCGCGCTACGATTCATTCATCTTCGTCACCCCCCAGTACAACTGGGGATACCCTGCGAGTCTCAAGAATGCGATCGACTATCTCTTCAATGAATGGAAGGGAAAGCCGGCGATGGTTGTCAGTTATGGCGGTCATGGGGGTGGCAAAGCCGCGGCGCAGTTGCAGCAGGTGCTGCAGGGATTGAGAATGGTGCCCCTGGAGAGCACTGTTGGATTAACCTTTCCCGAGAAGGGGATCATGGCACGCGCCGCGATGGGGGAGGATCTGGGGTTGGGAGGAGAGGGAGGTTTCTGGGCGGGAGAGAAGGAAGCAATCCAGGGCTTATTCCGGGAGTTGGTGGGAGTAGTGGAGAAGTCGAGTTGATTGTGTCATAAGTTGTCTGCCAGGCGGTGTATGTCCATGATTGTGGCGTTCAGGTTTTTCTCTATTGCCTTCTTCCTCTTACTTCCCTATTTTCACACATCTAAGTGCCTCTTATAAAGGTGCTACCCTGTGTTCCCAAGTCACAGACCTTTGCGTTATGCGCTATGCGTAGGCGGAGCTCTTCAAGCCGCAAGAACCATAGTTATTCAATTAACATTGATAGATCGGCCCAATGATCTGTACAATCTCGCTATGCTATAGTCTCATACTTTTCTTATTGCCCCTGGCGACAGGTCTTCCATCTCGCATCAATACTACCAAGGCACAAACGAAACCATACGATGTCTGCATTCTGGGGGGCGGAGCAACCGGCACATACGCCGCCATTCGCCTTCAGGATCGCGGAAAGCGGGTGGTGGTGATCGAGCAGAACAACCGGCTCGGTGGCCACACGGAGACCTACTACCTCCCTAACGGTAGCCACGTCGACTACGGCGTCCAGGGTGTCTTCGACGACAAACTAAGCAGAAAGTTCTTCTCCCGCCTGGGGGTCAAATGGCACCGTGTCCTTCCCAGCTTCAAAGGAGAGGACTTTGTGGACTTCACTACCGGTCGAATGGCGGAGTCGCCCGTCGGCCTCGTCCAGTCCCTGCTTGCGCTCGTCCGATATCGATTGGCACTGCGGCAATTCCCCTTCCTTGATAAGGGTCTCTACGATTTGCCGGATCCAGTTCCCGAAGCCATCTTCCGCCCGTTGCGAGAGTTCATCGAAGAGAACTCCCTCGAGGACGTGATACCGATGTTGTTCTTCTGGGCTCACGGGGTCGGGAACATGCTCGACATGCCAGCCCTCTACACCTTCCAGAACTTCGGTGTACCGCATGTATCCGCCGTCCTCGGCGGCTACATCACACCAGAGAAGGGGATGTACGAGTTGTACCGGGCAGCGGCCGCAGTACTTCGCAACGTGCATTACCAGACCAAGGTCGTCGAGGCCAAACGCTCCGACTCCGGCGTCACGCTCACCGTCCAGCATCTCAACGGCACCCACGACACCATCGAAGCCGAGCAGCTCCTCGTGACCCACGCTCCAACCGTGGAAAAACTCCAGGGCTTCGATCTCACTCAAGAAGAGAGTGACCTCTTCAGCAAGTGGTCCTGGCGCAATTACTACGTGGCGGTGACCAGCAACAGCGGCATTCCGGATGGCCGATACGTGACCAACACCAACCCCCGCACGGGACCGGGATTCCTCCCCGAGATGCCCTTTGAGTCCCTGATCCAGTACATGGGGGTGCCGGGTCACCCAAACACCAAGATCGTGGGGCAGATGAATTTCACCGCGGAGGACGCCAAGCAGCTCATCGCGTCGGATTTTGCCCGCATGAAGACCGCAGGCACGTATTCGATCCGTGAGCCCGAGGTCGTGGCGTTCGCGGATCATTCCCCAACGACCATGATGGTTTCTCCGGCGGACATCCAGTCGGGATTCTATCGCCGGCTGTATGCGCTGCAGGGGCAGAGGAGCACCTTCTACACGGGGTTGACCTTCTGTTCGGACTATTCCTCGCTCCTCTGGGCGTTTACGGACTCGATGCTTGAGAGAATGCAACAGGGATGAACGGTATCACTGTGGCTTTGGTGCTGTTGACTACACTTTATTTTCTGTTTACTAGAACGTTAATACTGATTTACAGGCTTCGGCAAAGGCCGTCAACGAACAGCCTCCACAATCGATATACTGAGACCTCTTCCCTTTAATTTTTGAGATGATTAGTCAATCACTGATGCTTTATCCGATCACTGATAGTCTTCTACTGTATCTCTTGCTTACAGTCGGAGTTCATTGGAACTGATGATATATTGAAGCGCTTGATCAACCTATCAAATCAATCTGCGATGTGACACACGTCTCACCCCATTGCCCCTCACCCCGAAACCAGCCCCGCGCCTACTGACCCAAAATCGTAGCCAACGACTGGCTATCACTCTCGGGCTCACCCTTGTCATCCGTGGGGATTTTCTGAGACGCGAAGGCCAAGAAGATCGCCTCCCAATGCTCATCAGCGAACTTGAATAGCAACGCCCCGTCTTCATAGATCCCGTTCGTGTAGCCTTCGCTGCCCTGATTCATGTGGATATCATGGATCCCCGAGCCATAAGAGGAGCCGAAGATGTAGATGGTCGCCTTCTGGTCGATCGCGTCCGTCAGGATGGGGTCCACCTGATCGAGGATGTCTTGGTCACCGTCCGCTCCGAGGACCGTGCCAGCATCGATGTCCACCAGCCCCTTGGTGCGGACAAAGTCCAGCCCCTGGATGCTCGCCGTGGTCTCGCGGCGTCGGCGAGACTGGCTGTGCACGGAGCTGCTGAGGAGGTGGAAGCCCTGGTCCAGGCTGTCGAGCTGCTCGGTGATGGCGTGGGTGAAGTTGCGGTCGAACCAGTAGACGAGGCGACTATCCTTATCGGTGGACTTGACGTTGATGGCGGCCTCGAGCTGCTTGCGGGAAGAAGTGTCGTCTTTGAAGTAGAGGTAGATGTGAGGGGACTTGGGATCCTCGGCGTCGGTCTGAGCCTCGTAGCGGGTGGGCTGGCCGATCCAGACGCCGTAGTGGGAGATGGTCATGATGACAAGTTTGATGGTGGAATGCTTACTGATAGTGGGTATAGAAAGGTCTGATCAAATCGAGGGCGTTTTGGGAAGAGAAGCAAGGCTAAGGCTGACAGAGGCAGGGTAGCCTACTTAACTTCTTGATTCAGCTCAGTCGGAAGCCTGCCTGGAGCATCGTCCTACCTCTCGCCCCAGCTATCGCTCCCACCTCCGTCATCGGCACGGCTCGCATTGCAAGATCGGCAAACGCTGGTCTGGACTCGTCAGGATCGATAGGAGGTGACAGCTGCTGATAAGCCAACCCAGAGAGCTGCGCCCCGCACGTGCCATGCTTAGCGTGCTTGACACCTCTTCAGCTCGCCTTGTTTTGACGGATCCGACTGGGTCATTGGGCAGGTTTCGGTCACGCCGATCTAGTCTCTAGCTTGTTTACTCCGTAGCTCTAATTCCTATGGCGGCGCATTGGTGGGAGTGACATTCGTTCTCTCCTCCGGGCTTTATATAATCGTGCCTACTGAAGGACTAGCTGACCGAACAATTCGAACTAAGATAGTCTGGTTTTCCCGCTACCAGCATATGGATGATTTAAGCGGATTGCGCCCGACAATCGGTTCAACTGCTCATTAATGAGTAAACGGAAGAACAAGGAGTTGGTAGTACTACTACTAACTTGGTTATATAGCTTCATTGAAGGTTAGTGCCATTGGGCCAGGGAAGAAGCCGATAACTTGGCCGAGAGAATGGCAGAACATCTCTCCGTAGTAGCCGAACTAAAGTGACATCTCTCTCCACCTACATATGGCGTGACAGTGCTTCTTTGTGATTCTTCTCCACCCTTGAGGTACCCCGCCTGCTATTTCTCACGGAGGACCTAGTTGTATGCGTACTGTGGGCATTGAGTAGGCCCTAGTCCAGGCTGGAGAGCTACTCGGTGATGGCATGGGCGAATATCTTTTCATGTTATGAATTCCAATGATAGTCACACAGGAGGGGTGTCGGGTGGAGGCACTCTATATTGACATCATGAGTAACTTACCGTCTTATTTATCAGGTGGCCGTTGGAAAGACCCGGTGCATAGGTAAGAGATTGCCGCTCTTATGACTCTGCTAAGGGTGTCGGGGTGTAGGCTTTCACAACCCCGCACATGGGATGATAAGTATCTTGCCATTAACCTGAATACACAACATATGTAGATATAATCGTAGCGAGGCTTCAAGTTATTCCAATGATGCACTGAAAAGTCTCGGTGTTCCACATCATAATCTTCATGCACTCTGCACCTCTTCAAACGAGCTGAGAACAAATCCCCAACCCAAAACGGTTAGCACAGCCAGCAACCCACCCTCCAACCATCTCTGGAAGAATCCAATCACATGACCATTCCCCGGAGAAGCCGCTGCTGCTGACACATGCGAAGCAACATCATCGCACCCATCCGCCCTATCAACAAAAGAAGGCCACCTGTTAGCCAAATCAACATCGAATATATCAGGGAGAGAAAAAAAAGTCCACCCACCCCTCAATCACCGGCCTCTACACACGCCCATCATGCTCTCCGGCATTCAAAATGTCCGGCAAACCGCCGCCCAGATCTTGAATTTCGGTCTGGTACTCAGCACCGCCTTTATGGTACGTTCCCGCAAAGCAGAGTGCGTGCGCGGGTTTTCGCAGGCTCGTAGCTAGCTGCGCGCGAGAACCGCAGCAGCTCTTCTACCCTACACAATTGACAATGGAGCTTTGTGCGAAGAGGTGGCTGACCATGGCGACCAACAAACCAGATGTGGAAAGGTCTCTCCGTCCTCACCAACTCGCCCAGCCCGATCGTCGTCGTCCTCAGTGGCTCGATGGAACCGGCCTTCCAGCGCGGCGACCTCCTCTTCCTCCGGAACAACCAGCCCATGCTGAACGTGGGAGAGATCGTGGTGTATCAGGTCAAAGATAAGGAGATTCCGATCGTACATCGGGTGGTGCGACAGTTTGGTGATGAGTGGGTTCCTCTTCCTTCCTTTGTTTTCTTTTTTAGTGTCTCCGCTGCTTTGATTTCTGGAGTGAGGGGAGTCTACGCATTTGCAGCAGGGTTGAGGTTGAGATGAGTTGAACAAAAAGCAAGGGCATCAGGCTAATTCTGGGTTATGAATATGCAAACAGGTCCAACTCGAAACTCCTCACAAAAGGTGACAACAACATCGCCGATGATACGGAACTCTACGCGCGCGGACAGGATTACCTCGATCGGGAGGATGTCGTGGGCAGTGTGTTTGGGTACATTCCGTTTGTCGGGTATGTGACCATTCTTCTGTCGGAGCATCCGTGGTTGAAGACGGTGATGCTGGGTGTGATGGGGGTCTTGGTGTTGTTGCAGAGAGAGTAAGGTCGGGAGTCTATACTTGGAAACTGTATGGGTATGGGCTTCTTTTCTTTCCGGGCCTCTCAGGTTTAATGCATGCTCTTTGAGAAAGGTTTCTGGGTTGTGCTGTTTTGGAGTTTCGGGTTGGGTTCTGGATGGAAAATATGTAGGAACGACACAACATTCGGACGCGACGTGTGCCTCGGATCTGAGCTCAACGATAACCAAGTGCAGGTGAACTTGGAAGCAGAAGTGAAAGTGGTTGTAAGGGCGATATTGCGATTGCAGCTGC
The DNA here is from genome assembly GCF_001890905.1 of Aspergillus aculeatus ATCC 16872. Classification (NCBI taxonomy): domain Eukaryota; kingdom Fungi; phylum Ascomycota; class Eurotiomycetes; order Eurotiales; family Aspergillaceae; genus Aspergillus; species Aspergillus aculeatus. The sequence goes on from NW_017962985.1 coordinate 888,542, forward strand.
AAGTAAACAATAGAAACTTGAACCCTTGCCCACACTGCAGTATATCGAGGGTTCGTGGTCAAGCCATGCTACCTTGACAAGACATCAGACCAAGTTTACATTGCATTCGACTGTAAAGAAACAGGCCCCGACCACAAGGACTGATAAAGCATCGATTGACCCTCTCCTGACAACGTAATAAACCCATTCCGCAGGCCAGCAAACTCAGCCTGTCGGATAACAGCGGAACTAAAGCCTGCATTTCTGGTTCATAAATCAAAGATGGCCATTCGTTGTAAGCATTTCAACCGCCCCATTGGCCCCGGCCTTGAGAATACAAAGTCAAAATTGCCGTTACTGTGACAGGATAGGCACAAGTGCGACTTCAACTTCGCGCGGCGAGCGAGGGACATGGGTTACTGTGGATCCTCGTTGTAACGAAACTCACCATATCAATTTCCTCAAACAACGAACCTTTTCTCAATTCGTTTCGGCCATCGACACACAAAGTGACCCCTTATAACGACTTCCTCGGTACGGCGCAAGGAAAGTGGCGTTCCCAATCCGTTCATAATAGTGAGAGGTCATGTCGTACACTCAGGCATTGATTTTGATGAAATCAAATCACTACGAAGGTCATTCATCGCTTGATTGATTCTGCTGGATCTGTCGTCGTAGGTCAACTCGAGAGCGGGGGCGATAAGTCTCCCCAGTAAGATCGCGAGCAGTTTTAGACAAACCCGCGTGACGTGCCGCGCTGTCGCTCCAAGCGACTCAACGCTTGCTGAAACGACAGGTCAATTCCAACGAGGAACGAATGGACAACTGGCTTGATCTAGGCAGCGTTTAGTCAATGGGCACATGTAGCAAGACTCCAATGCCACGTCCTGAACCTGAGTGGGTTGAACTCCGGTGGCTAGATTAACTTCGTCAGATCCTGCATCGTGCGCAAAGTCAAAGTCTAGAACCTTTACGTAGAAGGTGGTGGAGCGGACCTACATAACAGAAACTTGTCTGCTGTGCTAGTACCCCGTTAGGGCACACCAAGCCCGTCAAAGTCTCATTCGCAGGGCCTGAGTTGAAAGTGGAGGAGGTACTGCACTTATGTCCCACTTGACAGAAGAAATCCAGCCATTCTCAGTGGATTGTATGCAAGTGTAGTGTGTATGCCTCTAAAACTCTTGCCCTATAGCATAGAATCAGTAGCCCCAAAGGCTCCCGGGCCCTTCGGTATCCTTTCCTCATTCTCTTTTTCTCTTTCAGGAAAAATCAAACATTGGTCCATGGACAAGGCTCGGCAAGTAGAATATGGAAAAAAAGGCGTGGACCAGATGGAAGTAACCGACTGGAAACCCGTGGGCTGGGACTAGGTGCAATCTCTGGCTCATCGCCAGGTACGCGCACACCGACCGTTCCATGCGTCGCGGTGACCTAAAAGCCCCATGGCCTTGAGGTGCAGGGGCTTGGTGGGAGTGCGAATTTTGTGTTTTGCAGAAGGACCGGTTCCGATGGGTCGGGCTTTGCATCTTGGCCTGAACAGGAAATATAATCATCTCTTCCGTGGTTGTACGTTGTACGATTGCCAATGAGCATTGAGTACGATAAACCCGGGGAGATGCTGCTCATGGATTGTATTGCCATTGGTCAGCTTCCAAAAGGTCCTGCTGGATGAGTCAGCGGAGATGCACATGCTGGGCTTAGTACATAGAAAAAAGTGGAGCCGCGGTCCCTGGCCGAGAGTTTGGAGCCGTGGCTGCATTGTTCTGCTTGCGCTTTGTTGGTCTTCTAGGGCATCTGTGTCAAGTGCGCTTTTTTTAGGTCTGGAAAGCGCATTGTAGAAACAATGCGATGGGAGGGCTCTTTCGGATATCTACAGGGATGACAAGAGGACGAACAAGGGCGAAGAAGAGCGACCTGTGGCCTCGAAGAATCGATCGAAAAAGAGCTCACCTAGCTGGGAAAAACAAACCGCTGTCAAAACAGCAGCAGAGGCCCGAAGACAGAATAAAAGTGGAAAACCCGAGTACCCACTGGCAGAAAAGTCCCCGAGACCACAGACATGCCAATCCTCTTGGATAATACATTGCTCTCGTGCCCTAGTCTACATTTTGATCTTCTTCTGACTAGCCCCGTAGAAGAATCTTTACTTGGACCCGCTTCTGGCTCTTGTTCGGCTTCACTTCTTCTTTCAAGGCCAGCAGGTGCCGCATCTCGAGACAATACCAAGAAGACCCCTTTGTGCTGATACAAAGGGATTTTCTTGGTATTGCCTCGTGTTACTTATCCTTGCAAGGTTGATTGTCCGTCACGTTAACGGCACGACAAATAGAAATGAGGAGGCAATACATACCGCTGCTGTCTTCCTTCACAAATGGACCTCTGTAACTGTTCCACACTTTTCCCCACCATCGTCGAGTCTTTCCAACCCTAAATCCACGCTGTCCACCCTGCGTTGCCATTCATGCTCATAGCGTTTTTTCTCCCCAACTTTCTGCCCCACAGCCAATCGGCTTCCTGTGCTTGTCACTGCCTCTGATCCTCTCCATGGTTCCTGAGTCGATTGGAGCTGACGCATTCGCTCGTCACCCTTGCCCTTTCTCTTCTCTTTTACCCATTCCCACTCTGGGTGGCACACGTCTCCTTTCTCGGCATCGTAAACCCAATGGTCCAGACCAAAGCCCTACCCAGGGGGATGCGGATGGGGGGCCCACAGGGTCGATTCAAGCAGGCTATTTAGAGGGTCCGACGCCCTCCTTCTTATGCACCTGTTCGTTCGTCAGTCACTCTCATTTCAATAAAGACATCAAGTCTTTTCGTTCAGTCTTTTCCTTCAGTCTTTTCGTCAAGTTACAAACAATCGTAACTCACATTCTCTATCAATTGTCGTCGATACTTGATTGTATCGACATCCTTTCCTTCCTTACCACTTCAATCAGACATAATCCTCGCTTGACGCGTAGGAACGTTCTCTACAACAAAAACTCCCACACTCTCTCTTGATACTATCAGTCAGGATGCAGTTTATCACCCGCTCTCTTTTCCTGCTGAGCGCCCTCGGCGCCGGCACCCTCGCTGTGCCCCAGGGCAACGAGCGTCGCCAATGGAACTGGGGTGCTTCCTCGACCACCTCCGTCGTTTCCTCCGCCACTTCGTCCTCTTCGGCCTCCTCCTCTGACTGGACCGCCACTCCGGCCAGTGGAAGCTACTCCACCTCTGGCTTCGGTGCCAGCACCGCCTCCTACGGCTCCGGTAACACATATGAAGGCAACGTCGGCAACCCGTGGGGTAGCAACATGATCGAGGTGTCGGCCGACGAGGCTTCCTCGTACGAATATGTGATGCAGATTTCGGGCCAAAACACTGAAGACTGGACTGTTGTCTTCTGGAACAAGTACGGCCCCGACGGCTCCATGGATGGCTGGTACGGTTACTCTGCTCTCAGCCTCACTCTGGCGGCCGGTGAGACCAAGTACGTCGCTTTCATGGAGAACTCCAATGGTGGCTTCGGTGCCGCCGCGGGCAGCAGCCTCCCCACCGACAGCTATGGTGGCTATGCCTGCACCTGGGGTGAGTTCGACTTTGGCTCCGATGCCAACAACGGCTGGTCCGGATTCGATGTCAGCGCCATCCAGGCCCAGGATGCCAGCTTGACCGTCCAGGGCATGAAGATCTGCGATGCTCTGGGCGGCACCTGCTCCTCAATCACCACCGATGCTGGTACCGTTGATAACGCCTACACCTCCGCCGAGAGTGCCGTGGGTGGTATTGGAGGAAACCTTTCGAGCGGCGCGGTCCGCTTGGCCGTTACCATCGATTACAGCGGATAGATATAGATCGTCTGAACTTTGCTGCTTTGTTAGTCTCTCCTAGAGAGAGACGGGGGGATCGCTGGATAGAGATCTAAATTGGTATAGATGAACATGTCCTGGATAGACAAAATAAAATATAGACTGCTCTGAAATCTTCATCGGACTGACCCTGTCAAATGAGGTAGCTGCAATTTTCTGAGATGAAATCGCGTTTTGTAGATCCCCGAAATCTGTCGGAGAGCATGTGGCGAAGCCGCTGTCACTTGACGTCGATCGCGATCGTCGTCCGAAATTCTTCGGACTTGGCAACACCATGGTATACGACCACCCTGCATATAAAGAGCTCGTGAATGCTTCAAATTCGTGACTGGTAATCAACTTCAATTCTTAATTTCCAAGTGTCAATCATGTCTCAAATCTATCTCATTACCGGTTGCTCGTCGGGACTCGGTTACGAATTCGCCCGTCAGGCCCTCCACCGAGGCCATAAAGTCATCGCGCTTGCCCGCGATATTGCCAAGCTTGCCCCTCTGCAAGAGCTTGGCGCAGCTACGCTCACACTCGATGTGACAGCATCGCAGGAGGAATTGGATCGAACAGCAACAGCGGCCCTTGCGATTTATGGCAGCGTCGATATCCTGGTGAACAATGCTGGCTACACGCTCTTCGGAGCGGTAGAAGATCTCAGGTATGGTTTGATTCGGGGTAAGAAAAGGTGCATTGTTGACCACATGAGTAGCTACGATGAATGTCTTAGGGAGTTCCAGACAAATGTGTTTGGACCAATAGCACTCACTCGTGCCCTGCTGCCTCATTTTCGTCGTCGCCGTGCGGGAACGATCGTCAACATCGGTTCCCTCTGTGCATGGGAGACATACCCGGGTGTGGGTGCCTATAGTGCTTCCAAGGCGGCTTTTCGATGTGAGCCGAATTCCATCCACTGATGACCCCTAATGGACATTCATGCTTTTTGTTCCAGACTTCACCGAGGCGCTTGGCCAAGAGACTGCCGGCACAGGCATAAGAGCCCTTTTGGTCGAACCCGGCCAATTTCGTACAGATCTCCTGAGCCCGCAGAACAGCACGTTTGTCGAGACCAATATTCCAGAGTATCAAGATCTGACGGCTGCTTCGTTCGCAAACTTTCGCAATGCTCACGGCAAGCAACGGGGTGACCCAACAAAAGCCGTGGCTCGTGTTTTGGATGTCATCCACGGCGAGAACGAGGCCAGTGGCCGAGATTGGCCGGGAGAACTGGCGCTGGGCCCCGATGCAGTGGAAGCCATCCAGAGCAAATGCGAGCGAACTTTGAAGCGGTTGCATGAGTGGCAAGGTTTCTCATCGGAGACCGACGCTGAACGTGTTTAGCTCGAGATAAGCCGGCGTTGTAGTGGTTTGTTTTTGAAAGGAGGCTGCTGCATGACTTGGTCGATGCAGGAGAGAGCGGACTCGAGGACCTGTCAATTACATCATAATCATGGCTGGCCACCTTGGTCACACTGCAGAAATATCCGCAGCGCTGAACAGTTCGTCGCCCTCATATAGAAGTTTGCAGGTCGGCCCACTTCGTGCAATGCTGGGTGGAAAGACGGAGTGAGGGGAAGCTGTAAATACACCGCATTGATTAGCCGTTAGGCCCGATATAGCCTAACTATTCAAAATAGCGACATGCCGGTGCGTCAACTATCGCAGACCGTAAGTGGTTAGCCGAGGTTGTAGTTGGTTTCGCTCACAGTGTGCCTTGCGTCTGTCTGCAGGAAAAGTCAGAACTTACCCCCCGTTAATTGACCCTAGCGACCAGGGATAGCTTCCGGGTCATCCGAGCATGTGTAGGGAATGATAAGCAGTCGATTGATTATTCCTCCAGCTTATGCAGCCAACTGAAGACTAATTCTGCAGTGGCAGTCGCCTCTTATCTGCATGGGCATGATAAGCATCTATGGACGCCATCATGGATGTGGAGACACACAAATTGCTCCCCCACGGAGCAGCTGCTTGGACGAGAGAACTTGCTCAAGCTGAGAATCAGGCGAGGAAGAAAACACATTTCTCTTCAGCCTAGTACAGTAGACTGATTAATTGAGATTGTAATTGTCCAGAAAGAATTGTAACGTTGGCGGATGATAACTTAATGGACCTGGAAGAAGGACGAAGAGCCAGAGCGGGAAAGGATCGGCGGCCGGAGTGGAGTCCGCTCCGGCCCGCCCATTTAAATTAATTGGCTTCACTAACAAACGAATGTATCCCCGAGTGTCGGCCCATCCACAATTTCCCCGAACAACCCTCCCTTATCATACAAACAAATTGAGTCTGGAAGGCTTGTCCTAGTTTTCAAAGCTTGTTGTGCCACTCGCGCCGCCACTAGTTTACCTCGCATCTGTGCACTATTCGTCAGCGCCATGGCGTGAGGATGGCGTCCGGCTGTCGCTACCGATAAGCCCCCCGTCGGGCCTCCGTTCGTTCCTCGGTCGAGAGAGGAACAGGCCTTACCACCAATCACTGCTGTCAGAGATATTGGCTTGCCAGGCACCAATTATACCTTGCTCTAACCGATGACCTCGTATTCCAATTCGAGTTGTCGCGATGCTGGCATGAGCATCGCGAAGCCACCTAGAGAAATTGACCAAAGTAGGCATCAGACTATAGAGTCATGACCGTAGACAGAGACAGTTTGGAGAACTGACACCGTCATAGTCTAGGAAATGCTTGACGAGCCCTCATAGTCTTGGCTGGAGGTCCGCGCGCCCATCACACTCTCTTCCCCCGAGTCAGAGTGGATACTTAGGGCTCCATCGAATGACACCCACTGACTAAACTTCAGCAACAGCCAACGGGGCTTTCTGCAGCTACTGTATAGTTGCTGAAGGATGGAGTAATGCCCCATCAGGGCCGACGGCGAACGGTCGACTCCGTTCTCCAATTCATATTGTCGCCGGCCTAAGCGAGTAATCTCCGCCGGAGTATCACAATTATGGAGCCATTGTTGATGGGGTTGCATGAGCCTACAACCAACTTTTTGTATCGCGCAGCGTCAATTCACCACGTCCGTGGCCAGACGAGCAGAAAGCTGCCCTGAGCAGCATATAAATAAGGACCGAGAGCCCTTCCTCAAGTCTCCTTGGAACCATCCAGCATCGGACAGCTTCAAGCATCGCCTCTGGTTCTTTCTTCTGCTCAATACGTGCCTTCATCCCCTCGTGAAAAACCTTCTTTCTGCCAAAATGAAGTTCACCACCATTCTTACCGGCTCGCTTCTCGCCAGCGCTGCTTTGGCTGCTCCTCTCACTGAGAAGCGTCGTGCCCGCGCCGAGGCTCGCGCCGAGGCCCGCCGTGCCACTGGTTTGAAGCGCAAGAGCAACCCTCCGTTGAGCCCTGCCACCAACACACCTCTCCAGCACGCCAACATCTCCCAGGTTGAGTACAGCTCTAACTGGGCCGGTGCGGTCTTGATTGGCTCGGGCTACACCGAAGTCACTGGTGAATTTGTCGTGCCCGCAGTTTCTTCCCCAAGTGGAGGTTCTGGCTTCGGCGGTGGCTTCGGCGGTGGTTCTGAGTACTGTGCCTCCGCCTGGGTTGGTATTGACGGTGACACCTGCGAGACCGCCATCCTCCAGACCGGTATCGACTTCTGCTACGAGGACGGTGAGACCTACTACGACGCCTGGTACGAATGGTACCCCGACTACGCCTACGACTTCGACAACATCGATATCTCCGAGGGCGATTCGATCAAGGTTACCGTCAAGGCCACCAGCGACACCAGCGGCACGGCCACCGTCGAGAACGTCTCCACCGGTCAATCCGTCACCCACAGCTTCAGCGGTAACGTCGAGGGCAGCCTCTGCGAGTAAGTCATGATCATCCCTGATACTGTATCCGACAACAAGGACTGACCAATTATAAAGGACCAATGCGGAATGGATTGTTGAGGACTTCGAATCCGGTGACTCTCTGGTCGCTTTTGCTGACTTCGGCACGGTCACTTTCACCGGAGCTGAGGCTATCAGCAATGGTGAGACTGTCACTCCTTCCGGTGCCACCATCATGGACATTGAGCAGGACGGCGAGGTCTTGACTTCCGTCAGCGTTTCTGGATCCACCGTCAAGGTCACCTACGTCTAGATGGTGTTCTAAAACCGGTCGTATATCGGGTTCTCCAAAGGAAGGAGGCTCGGAAAGAGAGGCAGATGGGTGAAAAGCTATCCGGATAGTTTGGTCTTGTTCCGTTGTTGATGTCCGTTGATATTATGCTTGTATTGAGATTGTTGATATTATTCCAATAAAATTGCATGCGCCAAAATCTTTCTGCAAGTTCTAGAATCGGAGTCCTGTTAAGGCAGTTGAATGAGGAATGAGAAAAAAGCAGGATCGACAAACGGCTAATTTGCTAATTGTTAGCTAGCATTTAACATGCAGGGTAGAAGGGCAGTGGGGTAGAAGGTGAAGGTATCAGTCTGTTGATGTACAGTACTGGAAAGAGACCAGGTTAATTTCTAGACCTGTATATGAGTTGGAACAGAAGAAAAAGAAAAAGAAGTAAGCGAAAGGAACATGGATCCGTTCATTATCACGGGTGGTTTCCTCTAAAAAGTGGAATCAGTTAATAGTCTTCCGTCATATCTGGTCATTCTGCCGTCAACACATACACACACACACACACACACTCTCTCTCTCTCTCTTTCTTTCTCTTTATCCTCTGGGAATCCCTTCCATCTCCATCAATTCCTTCGTTGTAGCCCTCTTTGCCATTGTTGTACATGCAGTCGTCCGATTTTCTCCTAGCCTCTACTCGCCATTCAAATACATACCGAAGCAAACGAACTACATCCACCATGTCCAGCCCCGGAGATTCTGGAAAAGGCTTCACCTACACCGGGTCCGGCACCAACAGCCAGGTAAGCACTACCCCCTCCTACACGTCCTCACGACAGAGAGTACCATCGGCAATCTTTAAGGTATCTCGAAGCACTGAATAACAAGTCCCAGGGCAACCACTGGTGCTCCCGCGACTACGGCACTGGCTCCGACTCCAACGGCTACGGCCGCGGCGATGCCTACCACTACAGCAACCAGTAAGAACCCGTTGTTCTCCCTTCCTCATATTCACCTTCATGCATAGACCTGACAACCGGGCTTAACGATGGCTCGTACTACTACTCCAACTCGGATGGTAGCACCTACTACCACGACGGTAAAGGTGGCGCGGTTTACACCCCTCCAGGTGAAAAAAAGTAGGGCAAGCAACTGGACTAGCAAAACGCCTCATGCAACTGTACATCACATCTTAACAAGCAAGCTGTTCTCTCTTTGAATACGAGATGATGATGATGATGATGATCATGATCATGATGATCATGATCATGACATCGTAGTTGGGTTCCGGATAGGCCTTTCTTGGTGATTGCATTGACGTAGTGGTGATACCGCTTCCTGGATCTTTGGGCCCTGCTATCCAGCGGTGACCGGGCGGTTGGTTATGCGTCGGTTTTTTCCTCCTGATCACTTGGACAAGATGCTCTTCCTTATGCGGAGTCTTTGGAGATAGCACTGATGCACCTACTGACTCTGAATGGAATATCGGAACTGGATCCTTGACTGGGCATGGCGCCTTCGGGGTCCCATATCAGCCAGGTCCAGCCTGTTTCCCAGGGTAAAGATATGCAAAAGATTATCACTAGGATTGAAAGAAGCTTTTCAAGCCACCGCTTCCGAGATACCCCACCTCCATCTGGAAATATATATTCATCGACCGACCCTTAGGCAAATGGTCTTCATGCGACTTTTGGGTCCGATACGGATGGAGTAGCGTGGCAGCCCGTGGCCCAGGCCACCCAACAACAAAAGTCTCGGGCGGATGGAGTCCAGCGTCCTTTCCAAGCTTCACAGCAAGCGGAGTACGTCCGTATAATACTATATGTTGCGAACGCTACGCTTGTAGCCTCAAGATCATCACCAAGCCCTTTCCTGTTTGTTAGCCACCACCTGGGAAGTGGCAAAGATCCCGCGAGTGTGCGGCATGCCCTACTGGGCTGTAGTTACTCTACATCAACCGCGCCTCTCACACACACAACAGCTGCGGTATCCGCGCCTACCAACATCAAAGAACGCACGGGCAACAGCAGTTGTTCCTCGCGTGGGTCCAGATGTAACTACCTAAACTCATTGTCAAAGCAAAGTGAAATCCATAGCTAAACATCCATCTCCACGTACGGGGTCCCCCCCCCACTATCCGTCTCCAATTGACCGATAAAACGCTGTAGCGAGTCCTGAAGGAGCTAGCTAAAGCTGCGGGTGAGATGCGAAGGATTTACCCGGATCAGGAGCAAAGCCGTGCAGCAGCAGCCAAAGGGGGCTTGTGCTTATTCCGACCTCGTCTGCCCACTTGTGAGAGCTTTGACTCAAGCAAGTAACTGTACTGTTCTGTACTGTACTGTACTTTGAGGTCACCCCACTAACTACACCTCTGCGTTTCTACTTCGTAGGTACCAGTTGTCTTCTTCTTCTTTTTCTTTGTTTTTCGTTATTTTTAATCCCCAAAGTTGATAAAAGGTCCGGCGTTCCCTCCCCTCGTCTGTAAACCGACTGGCTGGAAAGGCATTCGGGCAATCCGAATGCCGAAGGACCGTGTCGGAGTTTAGGCTCAAGGGATACACGGAGTTAAGGCTTCGAGTGAGTAGTGTCGTACCAGCGAGCCAGTTAGTCAGTCAGTCAGTATTAACTACACTGGGTGCATTTCGGATTGTAGGCAGCAAGGATACTTACTACCTACTCCGTACTGATCTGAATTATTGTGCTTTTTTTTTTTTTTTTTACTTTTTTTTCTTCCCTTTTTTTTGTTCTTTTGCTTTTACCCCCCTCTCTCCATGACGACCATCATGTCAGCTGGAGAGAGAGAAGACAACCCAAAGGAAGCAGAGGCTGAGGCTGTATCTACCTCGGCTCATGTCAAGAACCTTGGTTTATTCCATGGAAATTTGCGGGGAAACAGCAAGCCAAACCGCTTGCGGCTGGGCTGGCAGAAAGAGAGTTCTTTGATTTTGTATGAACTACTGTACCAAATGACTTCATCCCAAGCCCCGTAATCGTAATCTCTCTTCACCGTGCGGGCAAACATGGTACGATATCTCGGAGTCTCTTATCAGGTAACAGGTAGTCAGCTATAGATTGACGCAGTCGTCATTGAAAGGTGGCTTTGTCGATGTCCTCCCTCGTGCCCCAAGAAGAGACGATACATATGTCAAATTAAGAAAAGGTAATGCTCTGCCTACAGTTCCGGCTCCACTCGCAAGAATCTCCGCTCCCACTCAAACTTCACAGGTCAAACCAAATCATCAGCACACTTACATTCTCGGTCTTTGATTTACGCCTGTCCGAACCCCGGCTAAAACATAGGCGGGCATAACATCACAAGCCGTTTGCCTTTCTTGGATAAAAGCCACTTCATCGGCAACTTCCCCCCTCCCCTTCCTTTTTGCTAGCCGGTCCATCACTTATCATCAACGCCAGTAATGCGAGGACTGGCACGAATTGTAACCATGAATCTCTACACACCCCACCATCCCGTTGCGGTAATCGCTGCCGCTGTTGTTGTCCTCGGCTCAATCCTCACTTATCTGAATCGTCGATGGAAGCAATATCGCATGGCCAGAGCAAACCAATGCCAACCACCCTCGACCCTCCGTGAATGGGACCCGGTTTTCGGCCTCGATGGCATTTATCAGCGAATGAAGGAGGCCAAAGAACACAACTTTCTCGAGAGAAGTGTCGACCGCTTTGAGAGGTACGGCAACACATTCCAAGCTCGTCGGCTGGGCACAACTGTGATCGCAACGCGCGATCCCGAGAATGTGAAAACCATTCTCTCTCTGCGATTCAAGGACTATGGTCTGGGGGATCGTATCCACTCCTTCGGACCGCTCCTCGGACATGGTATCTTCACAACAGATGGCGAGCACTGGGCCCAATCGCGGGCTATGGTCCGCCCCAATTTCGCCAAGGAGCAGGTCGCCCATCTTGACATTTTCGAGGAGCTTATGAATGATTTGCTGGCCCTCATACCACCCGATGGAATCACCGTCGATCTTCAAGATCTGTTCTTCGGGTTCACCATCGACTCTGCCACCGATTTCCTGTTTGGGCACAGCGTGAACAGTTTGAAGAAGCGAAGGGCGGGTCTCCCTCAGAGCATAGAGGAAGAGAAGGATTTCGCGGAGGCATTCAATTATTCTCAGTATGCTATTGCCACAAGAGCACGCTTGGGCAAGCTAAGATACCTTTATCGCGACCCCAAAGCCGATCAATGCGATCGCATATGCCATGATCTAGTCGAGCAGTTTGTCGACAAGGCTCTGCGGACGCGTGAGCGGTACAGTCAAGAGAAAGACACACAGGAAAAGCACAGATACTTGTTCCTTGATAGCCTGGCGCAGCAGACTGGTGATCGGACACGTATTCGTAGCGAGCTGATCAACGTCCTCCTGGCTGGACGAGATACCACCGCATCCTTGCTGAGCAACTTGTTCTTCATGCTTGCAAAACACCCCGAAGTCTGGCACAAATTGCGCGAGGAAGTCGCAACACTGGAAGGGCGTACGCCTACATATGAGCAGCTGCGCAACCTGACGTACCTAAAGTACTGCCTGAACGAATGTATGTCGAAGTTCACTCGCTCGCTTTTTAGGGTCCCTTGCACTGACTGACTCCTTTAGCGCTTCGTCTTCACCCCGTGGTTCCTGCTAACGCTCGTTTTGCCCAAACCGACACCATCCTTCCTACTGGTGGTGGCCCGGATGGCAAGTCCCGCATCTTCGTGCCGAAGGGCAGCGTTGTCTCGTATTCTGTCTTCGCGATGCATCGGCGCAAAGACTTCTTCGGTTCGGATGTGCACGAGTTTCGACCCGAGCGGTGGGCTGACCTACGTCCAAGCTGGGAATATCTCCCATTCAACGGAGGACCACGGATTTGCGTCGGTCAGCAGTATGCACTGACAGAGGCAGGTTATGTGACGGCGCGTTTGGCACAAAAGTTCTCGATATTGGAGAGCCGCGATCCAGGCCCTTGGGAGGAAAATTTGACATTGACATGCTGTTCCAAAAATGGGACGAAGGTAGGACTGAGATAGTGCACGTTTTCGACGGCGCTTATCGAGGAGTCATCATGTATCTTTGGGAAAGCATGGGCGTAAATCTAGAACAGGGCGACTCGCATCACGTTTCGTATTATGCAAGCTTTGAATCGACATTAATCTCCACTTCTAAGTACACATCCTCTGCGGCATTATAAGCAGCACTTGGCGGCAACAAGCGGCAACAAGCGGCGACCAGGTACCCTGGCTTGCAAAGAGATCAGTCCCAGCCAGGCAAACAAAAATAGGTATTCTGTCAGTCCTCTGTAGAATCAGTATAAACATAGGCTAAAATTGCAGAGCGACAAGTCAGCTCAATCCGGGATCAAGTATCCCTTCTGTGTGCGGGAAAGTACAAGAATGGTCTGCCAAGTGGCATGCTTTGTTCAATTGTCGGATCCCAGTCAAGAGCGACGCCACCAGCTGACCAAATACTGGGATTCCATACAGTCATGCAGCCATGCTCATCATGGCTGACGCGCGTCTCATTCAGAGATAGTCTTTGCCTCAGCATACCCCTCCACCTTGAAGCCTCTAGAACGAGCGAATAGATGTCTCGTTATGAATCAAGTCCGAAATAGCCTGCTCAAACTCGTTCTATGTCTGACGGAGGTGGTATGATTGCAAGGAGATGCTTATTGTTCTGAGTTTGTCGCTCATCAAGAAGCCTCGCCCGAGAGTCGAAAACTTGGCTCATAACTGCGGCCCAGCCCGGGACGGCTGCAGGTTTAACAAGGACCAGGGTCTAGACAGGCAAAATTCAACCGGGGCGAACTGGTGTCGTACAGGGTCAGTCCCGCGAACAAAGAAAGAAAACAAAATACTCGGCCGTAGTCACATGAGCAAGAATATGAAGCAGAGGGATAAGGCCGAGACATGGAGTCCGTCGATTTTGACAGAACCTAAAATTAGCAAAGGCAGACGACTAAGACAGTGATCAGCGCACAAGTCTTTTAATGAGGTTTGCATTTGTATGATGATGATGCTGTGACACAGCAGCATAATATACTTGGCAATATGTCTGGGACTCAAGCATCCTGGACCAACGGCGCAACTAGGAAAGTCGGTAGGCAAACCAACATGATCGGGCATGGCGCATGGCCCGCCAATCAGTAATCCCTGCTCAGTACGATGTGTCCTTTCTATCAGGCTTCATATTTGGCTGCATCGAAGGATATGCCTAGTCGGTGGATATGGTGACCTTTTTTTGCATTTTTGCGTCGATGTAGATTTTGTGGGCCCGACAACAACACGTTTGTTTCACGACGTCTCGCCCGAGTGGTAAGCCGTGTTCTGGCGGTCTCTAATATCCTCTGCCGGTCTGTCCCAGCCAAGACTGGCCTGTTCATTGTTCTTTGAGGCTGGAACTGGATCTATCAGAAGTGGCGGTGAAAATAGACAAGAATCAACCGAAGGCTTCTTCGGGCTTCCATTGCCGGTGGATCTCCCTGGGGCTCTGCAAGTTCCCCGATTGGACTAACACTGATCGTCTGGAGCCATTTCACTTGGCCCGGAATGGGTCAGACTATAGTGGACCAGCCGATCGGGTCCAGATCCGTGGTGGCCGTCGTGTAGATAGTACGATCGAGAAAAGTACGGTACCATCTTAGGGGACGATATATTGCTTCAACCTGCATCCCGATATGGGTCGGTGGAGTTCATTAACCTGTTCGCAGTGGGTTCCGGCATGAAAGGGGAGAGCCGAAGAAGTATGAGCAGGACTTGGTTGTGATCAATCCTTTCGGAAATCGGAGTCAATTTGGCGGGGGGTTGTTTTTTTTTTAGGTGAGGAGACAGCCCTCTTGCTTGGTGTCTGTCTGGTGTGGTGTACTGTATGTACTCTATCAATTGTACTTGTTGGAATCGAACTTCCCCAGAACAAGAAAAGTGCCTCAGATTTGACCGATGAGAATGGGCACCAGCAGTCAAGTGAAGCGACAGTTACCGTGGCTGCATGTCCCAATCAAGGAAGTAACACCCTCCATGCAAGAAGAGGTTTGTTGTTTTGGTTTGGGTGTCATTTCTTGTTAACTGGAACATCATCCAAGCTTCTGGAATCCTGGACGATGAATGATTCTTAGCTTAGTCCCGCCAATCGCGCCCAAAGTTTCCTGTTTTGACTTCGCGGTGCCCACATAGCCTAACCGGCTCATCGGTGCCCAAATACCGGGGATCCAGGAGACTATCGAGACGCGGAACGCCATCCGCATGAGCGGATCGGAGAGTAAGAGGCCAATCAGCCCAGAACCGTTGATCCCGACAGAGCGTCACACAAAACCCTGCGAACAGTCCAACATCACTACGTGTTCCGTTCCGCCCTCGACTCCTTGTTCCCTGATCTGAATGAAAAACCAATGGGATCGATGCCACGGCCGCGGCTGGGTTTTTCCCCGGCCAATCGGGGCCTCGCCTGGTCTAGATGGCAAGGGCCGACCGAGGGTAGATCCTGATAGAATGAAAAGAGAAAGAGAAGTAGAAAAAAAATGAATAATACATGAAAGAAGAAATAAAGCCAAAAGAAACGAGAAGGAAAAAGGGAACAAGAGTCGAAGGAAGCGATGACTCCTAGTACTAATTCGTGTCCACAATTTCTGAGATTCAATATCCTCATCTTGCTTCTTCCTCCCTATCGGCGGTCAAGAATGAACTACAGTTGCATGAAAGAAGAGAAAAAATAATTGCTTCATTAAATCCCTCTTAAAGTCTTCATGGGAGCTGCAGCCGATCATTGAATCAGGTTCTCATCTGCTAGGCCACCTACCACTAGCCAGCTTCAGCCCCCCCCCCTTCAGGGAACTTTTTTGACACCCACTCTGACAGGGAATGCGAGGGAAGCAAACGAACAAAGCCGGATCCATAGGGCGGGTGCCTCATCGCTAGGCGGCCACATGGCACGGTTTTAATTCCCAACCTGGTCGACTGGCCCGCAGAAGAGTGGGTGAAACTGATGGTTAAACAAGTTAAGCAAGGACGAGGTTTCGGGAGCAGAAAAGGGATATAAGTATCCTAGATCCTCAAGACCGTCCCGGAAATATAGTCCCCAGCGCTCGCGCATCCTTTTAATCAATTGCCTCAACTGCAACACTTTCTGCCGAGTCTCTCCTTCCCCAAAGCTTATCTCAGGCCTACGTCCACTCTCGGTTCTCTCTGTCTTCGACGACATCTATATCACATACAAGGCTTCACAATGGACCGCAACATCGCTGCAACCAAGTCGGGATCCGGCAGTAATAAGCTGGACAAATCGCCCACGCCCACTCTAGCCGACTACCAGGCGCAATGGGCCAAGATTCACAATGACACCATCCGCCAGATCAAGCAGGCTCAAGGTATGCAGACGCAGCTCCAACGTGTAATTCGTCGCCGATAATGACTTGACGTCTTTCGTCAGAGGAAGAAAGAAACGCACGCGCGACGAGTCGAGCACACTCTGCTCCCTCCAAATAGCACCACCTTGACTATGTGGCTCGCCAGCGGTTTGCTAGCGGTGTCTGCTAGCGGTCTGCTAGCTTCTCGGTCAATTCGCCCTCGACGTGCTTTCTTTCTTTTCTTCTTGGAAACTTTCTGACTATACGTGTTTTATTGAGCCTCTTCTGTTAGATTTAGCGTTTGTTACTCCGGATATACCAATTCCCTTCTTTTTGTTTTGGGGGTCAGATCTTAGAATCTCTGGTTGATTTATGATGTATCACATTTGAGGTGCAGAATCTTTTCTTTGAACTTTGAACTTAGACCTATCTTCAAAACCATATATGTCCATCAATTCAACGGTCGCTCTGTAGATAGGTGGGGAAGGAGGAGAAAAACATGGTCAGGTACTTTATCTGACATCACCCACATCGAAGGCAATTTGGATTCGAACCGGACAAGGCACCGAGACCTCAGCTGACTGGAAAACAGTCTGTACGATGACGTCGGGGGTGCTGGTCGTCCGATCTACTAAGCAGAGTACTGTACTTGTACAATTCGCACCGCCACCAGAAGCTATGCATAGTAACCGAGTGCCATCGTGAAAATCATCATGTAAGGTAGGTCGGACGGGGGGTAGAGGGTGAAATATGATATGACACCGATTCTTGGTTGACAGGGTACTCCGTACAGTACCCATCATCAAGGTTGGGTGGGGCACTGGGGCTGGTTAACAAAGAATCGTTGTTTCGCCAATAGGCCCCACCGTTCCAAGTTCCAGTTGTTGACCTTGTCTTCCATTTCGGATCAGACGATCGTAGGCCCGGGTCGGATCAGGTACAACCAGTCAAGGGATTTGCTGATTTCCAGGAGATTCAGAGGTAGTCGAGTATAACCTTTCATCTTCGATATGTGGGATTGACTGATGTGTTCTGTGTGAATATGCATACCAGTCTTCCGCTTTCTATTCCACCCATTTACATGGTAATTATTATCATCGTCATGTTGTTCCCACCTTCAGCCACTGGGGAACGGAAGTGGCAGTTCCCGGAGTTGGTCGAATCTGACTTCTCCGCCAACAAAAGTACCTATTTGTAGTAAAGCAGAGCTCGGGGCTACCTGACATAATGGGTAAGAGGTTTTTTTTCTGCCAGTAACGTTCACAAGACATTTGATGTGCAGTACGAGCATCCCTGCTTTGCTAAATTTTTTTTCTTTCATTATCTCAGTCTCTCCCTGCCTTTCCCTCTTCATATCTTCCAATAGCCCTATAACTGCGGACTCAGTAGACTTGTCAGCTAAGGCTACCGTGGCCCCAATGGGACCAAGACTGAAACACGCTGCTTTTTTAAACGATGTCCCAGTGCGCCACCGTCCCCCGGAACCTACATTCCGATTTGCTCGCGAGCATCTCGAAGCAACAAAGCCAAGGTAAGTGATACAACAATAGGTATGTCCGAACAAAACGATAATGACAAGCCGCTGGATCCGACTTATGTATTCTTTGTTTGACAGGTTCAAGGTGGATCGACTTGTCTCCACTTAAGTGCTGGGGCAGTTCCTTGTCTTTGTTCTGATTATTGCAGTTCGTCCTGAGTAGTCTTCTGCACGAGGCACAGGCAGACATGGCTTGAGGCAATTCGCGGCAGCGGCAGGTATAGTTGAAGGTTATCGCGAGGAGGGGGGAAAAACAGATCCCTGCATTCTTTCTAAGCTATTGAGTAAGCAGGAGCAGCTGGAGGTGACATCGGTCCTGCGTCCTCGGCCAAGCATTTCGAGCCTACTATCCGTATCCTGTCAGGATTTATCGGGTTTTTTGTTCTTGCGATGCTCAGAAAGAACGGCGCTCAGCTCGAGGTAGCTTACATAGTACTTCCTCGATTTTCGGACTAGCTTGCATGTCAGTCACAGTGGTTAGTCTAACATGTGGTAGCAAACCCGCAGTGGCGGTAGTCGAGCTAAACCCGGTCGATGTTTATCCTTCGTTTCTCGGCTGTCCTATCCGTGGATTCCATGCATCAAGCATGTGATCACGAGTCGGCGTCAGTTTTTACAAGGGTGATGGTGGTGGAGTCTGTACATGATTAGTTGACGCAATATTAGTAATGCCGGTGAAAGCTGGTCTGCAAAAGGGCTATACTGAATCCATCCCTCTGAACTCGTTGTCGAGCTTGAAAAGAAGACTTTCCCAAGAGGCTCAATTGGACATATCTGCCTCTCTGAGCAAGTAGCTGCGCCAGATCAGAGCTTGTAATGTTCGGGTAACAGGAATTCTCAATACCAATCAAAATAATAGCGGATACACCGAAGTAAAAGTGCCTATGAAAGGAAGAGAGAACCATATTCATACAATTGACTCATGTCGTCATTATTCCACTAGCATTAATTATGCATATTAACTGGTTCTAGTACATATATAGGGTAATGCGAAAAAAGAAAAGCGAAAACAAGAGGAACTTTTATCACAGCACATTACTTCCATCAACATTCAACGTCTCACCACATACCCCCCCTCCCCCCCGCTAGGATCGGCCTAGACGAGAGCATGTCCAGTGTTCTGCGCACGACGAGCGGTACCCACGCCATCAACACCAAGCTCCTGGTTCTCACCGAGCCATGGCTTTGCTGCTTCACCCATTTTACTCTCCTTGATGAAGTAGACAAAGAGACCGACCACAATGAGAACGAAAGCGATCGGATAGAGAAAGTGAACGGAATAGTGAAAGACTTGGATACCGATGATCAAGCCCCAGAAATTCATGGTCAACATGGAAATGTTGAAAAATGTGGCTGAAGAAAGCCGGAACATGATGGGTGCCAGGGTGTAGAAAATGAAAAGGACAATGGTATATCCGGCGATATAGCCTCCGACCTTGCCATTCCAGGTGGCACCATGGAAAGAACTTCGATCAAAGATAGCGCACTGGACACCGTTGATCCACATACCCCAGAAGCCCATTTGGCCAATGACTTCGTACATGGGACGCTTCGAAACCATGAACTCCTCGAACAGATTGCTGAAGGCGTAGATGGTAGACGCAAGCAGAGCGAATAGATCTCCTTTGACTTTGTTCGAGGCGGCATAGTTAGCTCCACGAAGATAATCCGACGCGATGAGAAGACCGAGACCACCGCAGGCGAGGAAAATCCCTAGGTACTGCGTGACGTGGTAGCGAACTCGCAGGAAGATAAAGGAGATTATCACGATCACGATGATTGTCCAGAAACTGAACAGCTCGGCACTCAGAAGCGAGGTGTAGCGATAGGCCAGCACCATGAAGTAGTTTCCCTCCACGTCGAGAAAAGAGAGAATGAAGTACTTCCAGCAGTCGGTGTAAAGCATGCGAAACCACTTTTTGAAGCCGTACTTGTAGATAGTGATACTCGTGTACACCAGGTTCAAGAGCACATAGTTCCACAGCGTCTGGAAAGCGGGGATACTGGTTCCTTCATTGGACAGAAGAGTGGAAAATGTGGAGGAGCTGATGTTTGCGAGAGCGATAACTTGTCTGAACAGGTGACTTGAGTTAGTGACAGGGTCTGGTCTAACTTTTATCAGATTGGTCTCACCCTAACAGAATGAGCAGCCAAAAATCGCGAGTGCGCATATAACGGAAAAGTTGTCGAAACCGTCCCTCCTGCGACTCCTGCTGCTGTTCCCCGGGTTGGTCCTGAGAACCCGTCGCTGGCGACTCAGTCACCGAGTGAAGCTGCTCATTTTTCTCTGTTGGTGGCTGAGGCTGGACCTCGGTGACTGCCGAGGTCTTTTCACTTTCAAAGTAGGTCGACATGGCGAAATGGAAGGGCTAAGATAACGGGATTATGAAATTGTGACGAAAACGGAACCCGAAAATACTCGTAACTAGTAAAAAAAAGAGCAAGAGCTTTTCGCCAGCAAAAGTGAGCGCAAAGCTCCGAAGTCGCTCACTGCTTGTATCAAAGGGCGCAAAGAAGAAAAGGAAAGAAGAAAACCAGAGTAGCGCCGGCGCCTGGTGGGTTTTATAGCAGCGTGAATTCTGGGCTCTAGGCTCTGGCCTCGTTAAAAAAAAAAAAAAAAAAAAAAACGAAAAGTAGACAGGGACTGACTGCTAGTTACAGGAAGAAAAATCTTATCTAATCGATGCGGAGGGGCAAGCCCGCACCAATGGTGTTGGAAAATAGCCAGCGATAACAGCCTTACTAGCCTACTATAGCTTAGTGTGATGTCTAGTGGTACCCAGTTTCCTTAGCGGGTACTTAGTCTGACCCGGAGACTCTGAGTACTTCCATTCCATCATAGGAATTTGGTGCAAAACGATCTATTAGCCGATAGGTATTGTACTCTATGAAACGTTCTTTGGCATACCAGATAGTCGAGTTAGTCCTCCTTTATGCTCACATTTTACTTCGACAACAGGTATATCATGTCATGTCAAATCTTCATATGGACTTTCATTCTTGGTTTGGCTAGCAAGGGCCGTACTACTACGTATCTACCTACGGTACGTACGTGCCCGCCTATTGAGAGGGTGGGGTTGCCACGAGCCCAGACTGGACGGCAACTGGAGTCGGACCCGCGCGAAGTGGCAACTGCCCCTCTTTACTCCTCAGTCTGGCCAGTGGCCTGATTGCTGTTGGTCATGCTTTCCAAGCTTGCTTTCAACTTTGAACTTGATCGTTGATTGAACCTTCGTGCATAAAATGTCATATTTGTTTCACTCATTCCAACCTAACATTCTAACCAGATCGCATCTCGACGGGCTCTTCAATTGTAGTGCGTCACGAAATAAGAGGTTAGAAAGCCCGCTTCTTCAAAAGAAAGGACCAAGATATCAATGGACGGCAAGGACGCCCACACCCCATGCGGGCATCGTGAATGTGAAGGTGCCATTGCTGGACTTCACTTTATTTACGGAGGGAACCACCAAATTTTGCTCTAGATCGGTGTTCGCGGCATCGGGATCACTGTCTGAGACAAGACTAAGTGATCCAGCCTTCGCCCCCGGTACCGTTACGCTCACGCTCTCGGACTTCTCGCCATAGTTGGCCAGCTTGACATAGTATGTATCGTCCGAGTTCGAAGCCACCCAGTACACAGGACCGAAGCCAGAATCAGAGGTCACCTCCTTGATGGTGCTTCCGCGGTTCTCGGAGAACAGCTTCTGAACATAATAACTCGTACTTCCCCAGGCCATGTCAGGGTCCTGGGTGAACGGAATGAGATCCGGCTAGGCGAAATTAGCACCAAGGTCTCTTGCTACTGCTAGGATCACTCACCGTCCACTGGGTGGAATTTACCAGCTGTAACACTGGAGCATATGCTGCCATCTTGACCAGATCACTGTTTCTCTCGAAGCCGATCATGTAGACGGCCTCTGCAGCTGAGCTTTTCATGTTGGGCCATGTGATTTCCCAACGCGAGTATTCGCCAATAAAGCAGCCCACAGTACGGTTGATGTTGTCGAACTGACTGAACTGGGCTACAAGGTTGTCAGGGGTGTTATAATTGTGGTGATCCACCCAGGTGCCCCCAGGCATTTCATCCGGCAAGCAGCCCGAGTCGGCCGTGCTGGAGATGAGCGTCAGGTCCGGGTATTTGGCATGGATAGCGTCATAGAATGCTGTGAAGCGCTCTGGATATGAGGCACATCCTCCACCCAAATTGTCTTCATTGCCGATCTCGACCATTGTGAGGCTCCATGGTTCATCTTGTCCGTGGGAAGCACGGAGGGCGCCATAAGCGGTGCTCTTATCACCTAGGATATACTATGGCCAGTCAATATCCAAATTCAGGGGTCGCGACCATTGGGATTTGTGGGGCTCGCATGCCTCAAGTTCATTAAGAACATCGTCTACATAGGGAGTCAAAGCGTCGCCCGTCAAAGGGGTGCCACCACCTGAGTCCAGAGCGAATCCAGCCCACACGCCTAGAACTGGCGTGAGGCCCAGGTCTTCACACCAGTAGAAGTATTCTGCTAGCCCTAAGGCGTCGGTATTCCATAATCCCAAGTACCTGGTACATGTTAGATTGTGGCGCACGTCAACATCTGAGTGACGATGCACAAACCTTCGCGTCCTGGACGGTCTTCCAATGGACCTATCGTTTCATTCCACTTCCATCTATTATCCACACTGTTTCCTTCTAGATTGTTTCCTCCGGGAAATCTCAGGAAGGAACTCTTGACATCCGCCAGATAATTGGCAATCTGGGGGCGTAATCCATTCTCCCTATTATGACGAGAAGAATGAGTCAATCGATCACGTACTAAAGGGGCACTCTACGAACCTTGACTTATATGTTTTCCCAAAAAGAGTTATATAACCGAAATACAAAGAGGAGCCCGCAGCAGCCTTGCCATCCACGGTGAGCTCGTACACAACATGACCGTCTGGAGCCTTTTTGCTTGGGAACTTCACAGATGCTTGCGTGAAGGTCTTCGAGTTGGGCTTGTTAGTGAAAGTCTTGGAGCCATATACTGTGCCGGTGCTGTTTCCAACAAGGCAAACTGTGAACTTGCCTGAGTAGTCACCCTTTACCCAGAAAGAGCTCTCGAACTCGTTTCCATCGGGCAGGAATGCCCCAGTATCCGTCGTTGGTAAAGCCGACAGCCCCGGTGGCATCCGACGCGACATCCAGCCTGAACGAGTGAGGGATTGCCGAACTCAGTGGGTTCTCACTGTTGACAGAAATCGTGCCTTTGCCGACAGCAGTCCATGCACTGGTGCTCGGCGATGACCCTTGGGGGCCAGGGTTCTGCAACATCTGGCCATGAATACCTCCATCTCCGGAGTGATTGATGTCCTGAAACTAGCTTTTCAGATGTCGTTCCATAGCCACGCAGCGCGATTTGATCATACCTCGAACATGAAGCCGTACAGGAGTGGGCTAGAAGCATTACCTCCCGCTTTGTTCACGACCAAAGAAAGACTGCATGCTTGCTGAACCAAGGAAAGAAATAGAGGAAGGGCGGTGATGCCTCGAAGGCCCGAAACTACCACCACCTTGCAGCCTACGAAAGATGGTTCTGATGCCGTTGTTCGACGGGACTAGCGTGATGTCTTTATATGTCCTCGGGCTGTAATATGGCCAAGAAATCTACTCTCAAAGGAGAAGGAAAGATGAGGGCAAGCAGAGAATGAGGGGTGGGGAGACCAATGTGGAGATGCTGGGTCTGGGAAGCAAGACAAGCAGCAGGTCGAAGGCTGACAATATGAAGAAGCGAGCTGATGATTGAGATCGGGTTTCTTCCGACATAAGCCCGACAACTAGCAGTCATATTTCACAGGTAGCCTTAGAGTGAACGTCTTGGCCAACCGTGCGATACGTCGATCGATGCCTTTCTTGAATTGTACACATGCATGCTTCCACTCCCATAAGGACCACATACTGGGATGCATTATTCTGGGCTTGGGAACATTGTCTTTCCTGCTTCCTGTGAACTGTTCGGGATTCTCAGTCGTATAGTAGGACGACAAGCTTTGTGGCTACGGGAATACCCTCAGCAAAGAGAGAAGGATTCAGTAGAAGCCGACTGACTGACCAGAATTCGGCCAGACAGCTACTCCGAGCACGAACACGGTTTCGAGGGGCAGTAAATGATACATACTTCTTGGCCTTGAATACCGAAACTGGAACTAAGGTAGCATGACGTTGACCGTGCCTGTTTTCCCCTCTTTTCCCCTTCCCTCAGCTTCTGTTCTCAATTACCGAGCAAGGTAAAACCCCGGCGGAACCCCCGATACTTTCAATCTCTGTCCCTGAACCATTTCTCAATCCTTCAATATGCGGGGTAATCCAGTTTTGCACCCTCGACTTCGAGATACACGGCAGGTAACATACTCAACTTTCCATAACCTATAATCAAGACAGCACACAAGGGTCGCCTGCCCCAGAAAATCGCTTGACATACACTCGTGCCCGAACTTTTCTTGATCCTAACCATGATGCCACTTTAGGTTGAATGCAATCTACCGCATGGGGTCACTTGCGATATATGGGCGTGCCGTTGGCCCCTGACCACTACCCGGCACGACATCGACAGGGGAGATTACCATTTTGAGCTATTTTTGTGTAATTACAGGACCGTTTTCTGCGAACAACCTGCAAGGTACAGCCTGAACCGCCCCCCTCGCTTGCCGGTACAAGGGGAGCAGTCCATACCTGGCTCAGTCACTCTCGGATCCTTCTTCGCGTGAAAGTGGGTGCTGGTCAGAGGACTTTTCAAACATTACAGGCTCGGCATGTAATCTGCGGGTGGATATGGGCCCTGTACTGCAAACGGGAGGAGGAGCCTTTTAAGGTATCTTCTGCGGGGGAGTAATTCTGGGTCTTTATGAGGACTATTGACGGCTCTCATCTCAATGGTATCATGTCTACTGCTCCATGCGAGCTAAAATGACAGAACACTATGAGCAAGCAAGCAACTACATGTTCAGAAAGTTGGTTGCTTTTTGGCATTGGGTCTGTGGGTGGTCTGGGATTATCCCAGGTTTTCCCTCTCTACGGGCTGTAATATGACAGCTAGGTGTCATGAGTCCTGTGTTGTGAGTTCGACTGTGGCTGTAGTGTGAAGTGACGACGCGTGTGAGCGGTCCTGCTAGCAGGCGGAATCATGCCCTAGCACTACTTCTGAGGTGGTCTGTGGTTTATGTGCACGAATGATGTTGCTTCGAGTCTGGATTTCTCCCTTCAGGCCTGAGGACGGTAGGTTGTTGATGTACTTGTCGGCCTCTACAATCATGGGTTGTGTATCCCCCTTCCCTGGCCCCCTTCCTGACGCTCGTTGACGCTCACCATGCAGTTTAAGCTTGGGAAATCAGAATTAGGGCTACGTTGGTCGGTGAACCATGGATGCGGTGCGTCTGTCGAAGGTTCAGATGCCCCCGGCAGTGAATGTGGATTTTACTCTGCGTTCTCTCACCACAGCGGGGGAGGGGATGACATAATTGCACTACGGGATGAAGTTTATATTCCCCAGCGCCAATTGCACCCTTCGTTTACCCAAGGCGAAGCGACAACACGGGATTGAGAATCTCAACGAACACCTCAGATCTTGAGTTATAGTGCCATTCAAGGCGTCTATATTGAAAAGTTTCAACGTCTCAAGCCTCCTGGATGGCATTGTAAGCTTGTTGACGGTGGTTGTGTACAGTATGCCCGAGTAGGACGAACCTGGGGTCTGTGGATTTTAAGATTATATTACGCATTTTTGAGCTCACAATATATCAATTCCTCGATGGTCTAACGGTCATGATTTCCGCTTGTCAATCCCAGATGGGAACAAGCGCGGGAGACCTGGGTTCGACTCCCAGTCGGGGAGGGATTCTTTTTTGATTCTCATCCGTTCCTTTTTTTGGAAGATCACGACCCTTCAGCTTCGCCGTAAGCTTGTTTCTATCAGTTGGCTTGAACATTGCATAGCCCCCCGTTAGCATGTCTTGGACCGGCTCATCATGAGTGCCTAAGGTTGCCTGTCACTGCAGGATGGGATCATCTCCTTCTTGGCATCCTTCATCCTTTCATCATCGCCGCCATCACTCTTGTTTGTTTCTATACACCAGACAAGTATTTACAGGATCACTTCTACGGTATCTTCTCCAGACCTCAGTATCCGTCGCGCCTCCTTCATTTTTCTTTTCAGCTGGCATGTTAAAGATCGTGAGCTGGAGGATATACTGAAATCTCACTAGCATCACCCCCGGCCCCCCTTCAGTTCAATCATGATAAGCCGACATCCCACCTTCGACAGTAGTAGCTTCTGAATCCCACCGGTTGGTCTAACCTCCAGGGGCCTAACCTCCAACCGCACCTCCAACCGCACCCGAAGCATCGGCCTGCGCCCAGAAACACCACCGGGATACGAAGAACCATTGGAAGATTCACTTTGGGATTCCTGACCCTCTCCTGACTGATGGGAGGATGACCGATCCGATCGGGATGCCGAGCGTACTTCAACCTCCCGAATGGGCCCAGAGTCATGGTAGGCTGCCTGCCGTGACCGTGAGGCCCTCCACTACTGTGCCTCTGAGAGCTATGAGTGAATTCCCACCGGGTGGCAGGTCTGGCTCTGATAGGTGACGAATTGATATCGAACCGAGCGCGATATGTCTGCCCAGAGAACGAAGACAATTTGGTGAAGAGTGACCCTTCAAAGACATGGCTGATCAGCCTCCTTTAGCCGCTACCTCGCTTTTAAATACCATCAACAGGGTCCCGTCCTGATGAGCTGGTCACACTTTTCCAATGTCGGCGTTCAGTGCGATCGAAGGATGGGCTATCCCCTACCAAGTCAATGACAGCTTCACCTGAAAACCCCCGAGGGTCGAACTGATTTCACCAAGCTGGTTGGCTCGGTGGGTTCGTCAACGCTTAGTTGGAGTAGACTCAACACAGGGCTGAGGCAGTGCTCCCCGCGAAACATCATTCAGAATTACACTCTACAAAAAGAACCTGGGCTAAAGACCCGGCTGATACAGTGAACGGACAGATACATCGGATGTGTTTGAAACGAGAACCTTTCATTTGTATTACGTTTAATCATCTAAATCTACTTTATATCCGGTATCCAGCTCACTACACCGAACGCCTGCGAAGTGGGTAAGTGACTTAGCAACAGACAAGAAGAACTCTATGCGGGAACATTGTTCATCTGGCTCGTCGGGTGATATTCCGAGAAGCTCTCGGGCCAGAGGAACATCTTATCCTCCCTTGAGGGAGTTGCCGCAACAAACTGTGGGATCTGGGTAGATTAGCCTCAACAAGCGCCATGAAAATGGCCCGCCAAACATATAATTCTAACTTACAGCTTGCTTGCTGGAGATGCGCCGCCACATGTTTGCGCGAGGGTTGAACCGGGCGGGTTTGCCCACGCCGCCAGTTTTCTGCTGATCTTCCTTCATGATGGCTTCAACCTCTCTCTTGACATCCGCAAACGAGTCGAAACCGATATAGGGGATCTTGTTTTCGATGCAGTATTCTTCCAGGCGTAAACCCCTCCGGGCAAAAAGCACGTCTGCTTCCCGCGCAGCCGGAAGGTCAGAGACACCATCTCCGATGAAAATGATGAGTGGGATTTCCCCATCCAAGGCACTCTCCGCCGCGAGAGCGCGGCCCTCTTTGACGGATAGCGCCTTGTCATGGCCAAGCTCGGTGTCGTGCCGCCATATGGGCTTCCATTCGGACCCGTCGGATCTGATATCCGCATCATTGGCGACAATCTGGATACGGGAAGCCTGGACAAGCTATGCATTAATGATAGAAGAAACCCAGAGACCACCGTCGGGGATACCATACCTCATGCTCTCCAAGGAAAGTGTCCAGCACTTTGCGGAGGATTGGTTTGAGCCCCGCACTGATAACGTTGAAATCAATGTCGTTGGCCACGCAGAATTGGTGGAATTCCTGGAAGCCGGGGTCGATCTCTAGCTCCTTCTCCATGATCTGGAAACCATCTTCGAAAGGGACTCGGAGTGAGCCCCACATCTCCTCCGAGACGTCTCGAAATGAGCGCTCGCCCGTCTTGATCTGTTCGTCGAGCAGCCGGCGGCGCTCTTCGCCGCAGCCTAGGTTATCGAACAGGACATGACCCGTGTCCTGCATGAAGATGGTGCCATCGAAGTCTATTAAAGGCGGAGTTGTTAGCCGCTAGGGTGGAGAGGATCCGCAGGGGCGTTCCTAGATTCTTACCTGAAAAGCAGACGATTTTTCTGGTTGTGGGCGACATACTGGGATTGAGTGAGATTCCAAGTGGCTTGACGGAAGGTGATGTATGATTGTAGGCAGTTCAGCCCGGCGATGGGCTCAGTGAAATATCTTTCCCACGCTGAGGGAGGACGACCCGTGGCGACGCAAAACCGGAATGAATCCAATGACGTACCCGCGGAAAATAATACCTACGAGCGCTCGGTTATGAGGGAGGAGGGGTGGGTGATTGGTTAACCGTGCTGAAGAGAACAGAGGGGACCGACCGGACCCATCGTCCCCGGGGGGTGAGAGTGGAGCGGCTGGGGCCTAAAGGGACCTGACGGACTGCCCACATCGAAAGAAACGAAGTTCAGCCATTGTTGTTGGCTGCGGAAGACTGGATCCGATCGGCATCCCGAGGGGCTGGAAAGTGTGGAAATGGTGGAAATAGTGGAAACGGCGGAAATCTTGGGTGAACGCACTTTCTCATCTGCACTCCAACGTCATCGTCTTAGTTAAGCGAGGCAACAAGGAGAAGGGAAGTGACATAATCAATTCGTTCAAACTACTCGTACATTTGCTAGTGGACGGTCGAGCCGTCGCTCGGCTGCATACACGGACAGCCATGGACACCACCAAACAGATATATATGGCTGGTCAAACCAATTTCTTCACCTCAACCAGTGGCCACACACGCATATGCAGCAGGGTACACAATGATTGGACTCTTTGGACTGTCCCTACATCGGGAATAGAAGAATGAATCGGTCTAGCCCGGCTACCGCCCGGCTCTCAAATACTCGAGTATCACGGCTGGTTCCGGATGAAGATTCTTGCCCCACCCGATGATGACATTCTCCGTTTCCCCTTTCCCCATTTCCCACGATCGCTTCCCTTCTCCTTGGATATGCATGCCTTACACTTTTCGTGCTACACCATGATATCAAAGCGCAGCCGCGATGGAATCACGAGGAACACCATCCCCATCCACCCCTCGCACACACCGCTCAACTTCTGCACCACAGTGATAATTACATTGCAGCATCTCAGTGGCTTGCGCAACAACCAGTAATATGCCCTTGGCTTGGCCGCTATCCATCTTTGCGCCCATGACGCTGGGTCGAACTCACTTCAATTTCGAGATTACTTAGACAAACAGTCGGTATATTGAAGGAGATATACAACCTTTAGACTTGATCTATTCAATTCCCTTGTCACAATGCTAGAGGAAAGGTCGACCAATCTGGAAAGCAGACTGAATCCAGATCCCAGAGTATATCGTCCCTAAATGCCTCATCGAGCCCCTCATCACTTAGCCTCTCAGCCTGCATGTTGTCGGCTTCCATGTTCACTGCATCTACTGCAGGAATCTGTACGGCTTGACGAACGCGGCACATACTCAATGCTTTCTCTCGCAGCCTGCGCGGAGCATTCCATTTTGGCCCGGACTAGGTCTGGAACCAAGTTCGGTCATGCTGAGTGACTTGTTCACCAGCTCCCAGGCTCGCTCTGCCCCGGGCACGTCCGGGCGGACGTAGAGCTGCCACAGAGTGTAGGTAAGCAAGTAATATTGGGGATACGTGGTGAAATGTCACTGGGTAACTGCTCAGAAGCTCGTCCTCTTTCAACTCTATGCCCAGAGACAAGGTGTCACATGCCAGTGCAAATGTTTCCTCCACCGCACGAGTAGTGGATTCTTCCCCACTCAGTCTTCTCAGGTACTGTACCGGGTGAAAACACCGAGGTTCCAAGGAAAACTCGGCCCAGCAAGATGGCAGCCTTCTGCAGCGGGATGTTGGGATCGCAATACCTCAGGTATTTCGCTTCTATCTTCTCTTTTACATGCTCCGACAGTTGTTCCAAGCTGTCCATGAGGTTCTGGCTGTTAAGTACCCCTGCGGACAGTCGAGAGGCTCGCTGGAATGCTCCGTTGAGCTCTGCGGTTATTAGAAACAAACTCATCTCGGTCCATGCGTCTCGAGGGATTAGGGCACATCTGTTTCCGCGCAAATATCTTTGTCGTCAGCACTCAAGGGTAGCTTCGTATCGCATGAATTCTCCACCCAACCAGTCGAGAGCCCATGATCTTCGGCGGCCCGATTGTCGGACGCGCAGATTTGCCACCACAATCGTCGGCGAAGCTCACATTCCAACGGCGTGAGCTTAAAATGTTCCTGGTTTCGATGAAGCCCAATCGACTGGGCGCTGGAGGAGGCCATTGAGAGCGCAACCCGAACGGCCACCACCATGACTTCGACGACATCTCTGGACAGTGTCAGTATGGCATAATCAGTTAGGCATCTAAGGGGAAGGTCACCAGGTAGGTCGTCATCGCATGTAAAGTGGTAATAGTGGGCGAATCCAGAAAAGCTGCCGTATGAAGAGAGATTTCTAGTCCTCGCTGAAATTGATTGAGCGCGAACGGCCCGTCCTGATTTAAAAGCAGGATAGTGTCCGGAAATGGTAGACCTGCCACAGCTGCGTTGCCTGTCTGCGCGACGGACTTCGACAGTATGAGGCCGGCATGGGATCTGAGATTAGGCCATCGAGTCCGCATGTATCGGATGGTTGCTGACTACTTGCATCGATACTCCTAGGGCTGCTGATAGCCGATCGAACGTCGTTATCCTGCCGGTTGGGGGCCAGTCAGTTCCAGGATCACTCGTGGAACCAAGTCAGTACTACTAGCCTTCTAAGCACGTGCGCAAAAAGCACCTCATCTATGTATCGAGTAGAGGCACCATCTTGGACCAGGAGCCCTTCTGCTGGCGGCACTCCAGGCTGCACAGGTTGACTGGCCCTGGTCCTGTTGGAAACCACCTCCAGCATCCCGTACGGAGGAATGTCTCCTCTGATCATCCCTGCTCTCCACGTCTGGGTTTCCGGGCGGAGGCGAAGAGAAAGAAGGGTCTACCGAGGCTCTCCCGCCTTCTCGAGACCTCAGCTGTCGGATCATGGCATCCAAATGAGACAATCGCTCCGCAAATTGGGCCTCCAATGCACGGTTGCGCTGTTGCTTTGGGGCCCTCCCACGGCCAGGTGGATAGACACTCATGCTTTGTGCGCGCACAGTTGGCGCATGGTCGCTGCCTGTCGCATTTAACTTTCCGTCTTCGGCACGAAGCGCAGCTGCGCGTATAAGCAGAGCTTGGCTCCGAAGGCTTTCGATGCCGCGAGGTGGCGGAGACATCAGTTGGACTGATGGACGCTTCGGCGGCGTTCATGATGCCTTAGTTAACATACCGCGCGCCGTCTTACGATCCACGACAGCTCACGATCAGCGCCCGATACTCTAAAACATGCCGCACTGACAAGTGAGCGAGGAAAAGAAGGACCCAATCGCAGTCTGATACGCATTTGCCCCGTGGTGCTCTTTGTTTAACCTTCTAAGAGACTCTTGAGGAGTGGTCACTTAGTTAGCGCATGGCATAAAGGGGACTTTTGAACCTCGCGCCAAGTCGCATAAGCTTATGCGCGCTGCGAGCGCACGTTACCGCGGAGTTGTGACAGTGCAGAGAACAATATCACTTATTTATGTAGATGGATGTACTGTGACTAGTCCCGAGACGTCCGACAAGTCAAACAAGTTTCATTCCTTGTTTTTTTTCTTTTTTTTTTCACAGAAGAAAGCGCAGGAAACTCTTCTTGTTAGTGCTGGGCTGGCAGATAGGCATCGCTAAGTTACCATAGCCACCACAAGGTGTACAATACGGTATGAGATGTACATCATGTACTGTACTATACGTATAGCTAGACAGCATGTATGTACTCCGTATTGTACTAATACTGTACTGGACAAGACTACGTATGTCTCGAACGATGGAACTTTTACCTCGGCTTCCAACAGCGTCTCCACATCAGAATAATCTGGAATATGAATCATCTTGAAGAGAAACCTCGAACGCGAGCAAGCAAGGAACATCCCGGCCTATCAGAAATTGGTTGACTGTCAAGTTGTCAATAACATATTTCAAAAAACAATAAATTTTGTTGATCAGCCGAGGTTCAAAGACAGGAGGAGCCTGAAACAAGCTTGGTGTAGGGTTTAGCCTGCCTCTGCCTCCACTCACCTCGGGTACTTCTCCTTTTTCACCCTTTGCATTGTCGGAGTACGAGTCACGACAGTGCGTACAATACAACGTCCAGCCAGTCAAATGTAACTGGTTCTGTCTACGAGTCTGCGAGTTTGCGACATTATCCAGGTTGACCCTCAGTGGAGAACCAACTTCAAGCCTTTCCCGGGCCACTTCCGCTTGAGGCGTTCGAGGCGTTATAGGGGATCTCAAAACGGTCTACCTGACTGTACAATCCTAAAATGGTGCCACCCTCGGCCCAGTTCTAAATTGTTGTTATCATCTATGTACATGCAAATCTAAGTCAGTGTGAGACTATGGGCCTGTCTCAGAAGCAAAAGATTTGATCGCCTATTTTAGAGATCGCTCCTGGTTTCTGGAACCCCATCGCCACCAGCGTCTTCTTGCAGGCACTGACCATAGGCGGAGGGCCACATAACAAGATCTTGGTTTCGGGGGATGGCGACGGTAGACGCTCGCTGAGCACCGCTTGGGTCACGTAACCGGTGCCATACTGCCACACCTCAGGCGCCGTGTCAAGCATATACCAGAGCTTGAAATTCTTAGGGTACTTGCGAGCGAAGTCCTCCAGCTCCTCGCGCAGTAGGATGTCATTCTCGGTACGGTTCGCGTAGATGAGGCTGATCTCCGTGGTGTCGCGGTCGTCCTCACAAATGGCACGGATCAATTGGTACATTGGGGTGATGCCCGTGCCTCCAGCCACCATTCCGATCTTAGTACACAGTCCCCTGCTATACTGCATAGATCCCTTGGGACCTCGAAACTCTACCTCGTCGCCCACCTCGAGCTTGGCAAGGTATTGCCCGCTCAAAAGCCCATCGGGATAGCATCGGACGAGCAGCTCGAGGCGGCCCAGGTCCAGATTGTTCGACACCGGTGTGTACGACCGGCTGACGGTGGTGTCATTGACAACCGCTCGAATGGCGACATGCTGTCCGATTGGAAGGCCAATGACTCCTTTCTGGTCGGGTAATGTGAAAACAAGGCGGTACACATTCGATGCCAATTCATCCTTCCGCACCAACGGCAGGCGCTGGAATTCCTTGGCGTCAAGAAAGCCCTTGGCCAAGTGGGGGTCAGCTCTCGGGCGTTTCCGCGCCTTGATACGAGGAGGGTATCGGAGGAAGCCCGAGTCGATTTTCGTGAACTTTGCGGCCTGCTGCGCGACCAGGCTGCCCAGCAGCGCGCAGACAGCCGTTGCCATGATGAACCCGTGGGCAAATTCCCCGCCCGGGAGTCTGGACACATTGAGTTTAGAAGGGATGATTTGGCCCCAGGCCTTCCTCATATCAATGGCGCCCGGATTGCTTCGGTTGACAAAATACAGAAGAGCTGTCGCCGTACCCAATGCACCGACGATCGCACCCACTGATCGCGCTGAAGATGAACTTGGTGGTGCTGTCTTCTGGGATCTTTGAGGGATGACGCGAACAGCTTTCGGAGATACATATTTTTTGGCGTCTTTCAAGGTGCCGATCAAATACTCTTGCAGAATATCGCGTGAATCCTCCGAATGGCCAACATCCTCAAAATCGGCGGTGGCATCTGTACCTGCGGTCTCCAGAAGAACCTCCGCACCTCCCGGATGGTCTTGAAGATAGTTCGTGACGTCGAATACTAATGAATTGTTAGTCTCTACATCTCTCCCAAGGTCATCACAACGTGTCACACCTTGTCCGTGAACGACGATCCAGATATCATCCTTCTTGTTGTGTGTTGCAACCTCAGCCAAGGAGTATTCGGGCAGCTGGACATCCGCTACCACCGGAGCCGGTGACTCTGATATTATGGATTGTTCCATTGTCAATAATGTATCAAAGAATGGATTCAAGTTGGTTCAGGGAAACTTTCCTGGCCTCAAGATTGCGGGATAAATGCTGCGCAATATAACATGATTGCCCAGGAGCATAGCATGGCATAAAACGACAATGCGGCCAATCTGATTGCGCGACTTCTTTTCTTTTCCTTTCTTTTTTCCCTTGATTTTTTTTCGCTCTCCCTTTTTCCTTCCAATTCTTTTTTTTTTCTCCGGGATAATTGGAAGGGGAGTAGGGGGAAGGGATCCAGTCGGCCCACCTGCGTCGGAGATTGTAATTTCGAGGTTGTTGCAGCAGGCCGGTCTGCCGAGCCAGCAGGGTAATTTTGTAGGGCTACCTATGCCATTCTATGCCTTATGGAAGTTCTCGGAGGCCGATGTTCGGTTATGCTTGAGACCGAAGCATAATGGTAGTTCTCATGTACTACGTAGGTACGCATGGTGGGTCCCGAAATGACGATCGCTTCCCGTCTTGAAGCTCTTCCAACGTTGCGGGTTAACTTGCCGAGGCAGGCTGTCAGGCCACCGATCCTATCATCCCCCGTTATCTTCTGTCTCTCTGTGTGTGGAACACTGGAAAATATCTACGTACCGGTAACTATACACTATGGAGTACGTTATGTGGATTCGTCTTCCTGGCCAACATGGCCGCGATTATTTTTGGTTTGTCCGGCGCATTGTCTAGACGAGGAGGCTGCGTCGCATCTATTCTCGATCCTGCTATAAAGCGTATAAAGCGGCATGGCGCGCAAAGGAGGAAATTCGACTGCCCATCTATCTCTCCATTGCGCCTTCACCCCATAAACGTAATCATGCCAGCCAAACAATTTTACCTGTTGGGTGAGCCCATAGCCACTGCCAGGGAGATTGAGGTGGACTCAGCCCTTGATTTTGAAGAACTTCAGCATCTTCTCGCTGCGCATTTCGCCATTGTTGACCCCAATGGTAATTGAATCCCCCCCCCTTACATTTATCTAAATTCAGTATCCTCCTGTGTATTCCAACTGAATAGCGACAGGTATCGGACTGCAGACCGAGGACGCCATTTTTCACAGAACCCCCGAGGTTTGCTCATCTGAGGGCCAGATTAGCATCACCATCGATGGGAAGCCGGTCAGAGAAATCCCAGGACCCCAGGGTATCCCAATCTTTGGCAATTTCTTTCAGATCTACCCCGACCATCTTGGGAATCATCAGCGTCTGTTCGAGCAGTATGGGCCGATTTTCCAAACCAGCAGCATGGGCCGCACGACCTACCACACCAATGACCCGGCACTGAGCGCAATCATTTTCTCGGAGAGTGACTTCTTTACCAAAAGGATCAACGAGGCGCACCCTCTGCACCCGATCAAGAACACCGAGGCCGGTGTCTTTCTCGCCGACACCGATAGCCCGACGTGGCACGTCGCTCACAAGTTCCTTCCGCCAGCCTTCGGACCAAAGGCGGTGCGGCACTACGCGCCCACCATGCAGCGCACCGTTGAGGACGCATTCAAGGTGTTCGACGCCTTCGATGAGGCGGATGAGGCTTGGAACGTGTACCAGTACATGCTCAAGCTCGGCTCGCAGGCAGTAGGCAAGCTGGTCCTGGGCATCGACTTCCAGCACTTCTCCTCGGCCACGGCCCCGCCCCATGAGCTGATCCTCCTGATCGCCGAGTCCCTAGAGCTCAACAAGAAGGTGAGTGCCCGGGGTGATTGGTACTCAAAGCTCCCCTTTGGGGACCCCAAGCGCTTGCGGGATATCCGCGGCCGGGTCTTCGAGCTGATCGACGAGTCGATCCAAAATGCTAGCCGCGGCGGCGTCCATGATCTTCCACTGCAGGAAGCTGCCCTGCAAGCGGACAACATGATCGATTACGCGATTCGTGCGACCGACAACAAGGGTGAAAAGCTGCCCAAGACTTCGCTGATGCAGGCCCTGCTCGTGGCCACGGGCGCCGGCTTCACCACCACTAGCTCTCTGCTGTCATGGCTGATCTATTCGTTGGTGACCTATCCCGGCATGCAAGAGAGACTCCTCCAGGAGCTGGTCGACCACGGTATCACCGAAGATACTCAGCTCACCGCCGATATCACGGATCAACTCACATTCATGGATAAGTTCATCAAAGAAACCCAAAGACGCCACAACCCGTCGTTCCAGGTAGGAGAGCCATTCATGTCCTCTATGGCAGCAGAATTGCCGTGGAGGACCCTAGCAAATAGTTTACTGACGTGCTTTTGCACAGCCCGCCCGGACCGCCAAAGTTGATTTAATCTTGCCGGGGGGGTACAAACTTCCCGAGGGCGCTGTTGTTGTCGGGGCGTTGCACCATCTGCACAATAACTCGAATGTTTGGGATAATCCCACTCGCTTCGACCCGGACCGCTGGGACACGGAGACCGTGAAGAACCGGCATAAAACCGCATATATCCCCTTCGCAACAGGCCCCCGTATGTGTATTGGTTTCAACTTTGCCCTGCAGGAGGTGAAGATATTCCTGCCTAAGCTTCTGTACCGATACAAGTTCACCCGAGAGGGGGATTCGACGGTGGAGTACGACCCAATGTTCCAGCTCATTAGGCCGAATAATCTCTACGTGAGAGCCGAGCGGCGGGTGAAATGGCCTCCGAGGTCGGACTTCAAGCGACAGCTTCATTGTAGTCAGGTCCGACGTTTTCTAGGGCCCTGACTATTTTGTACATATTACCATTCCGAGAAATATCCTCTTTTCCCTCAGTTCGTGCGCGCACTCTCTGTCTCTCTCTCTCAGAGTGTGATAATATCTCTTCCACGCACGTTGATTTTGAGTGCACTGATGGCCTGGAACTAATCTTAGCCCCAGCCAGCTATCCTTAAATAAATAGTAAGCGTTCATCGAAGTACGGCACAAGGAACACTTTCAAGGTACAGCATCCACACTTAGAAAAATCAAGAAGCGCCAAGCACACATATTAGCGACCAACTGACTCTCACAATCAGTACAAAAGAGTCAAACACTCGCAGCACATAACGGTGTTCTAACGGATACAAGCCACATACGTTCGAGGACTTGATTATCCATGACTCAACCGGCATCGAGGGTAACTAGAAGAGGTAGAAAAGCTTCTCGAGAAATTGGTAAGTCTCCAGGTGCCGGAAAATAAGCCATGCCATGACCGAGGCCATGTCAACAAAGTGATAGAGAAGTTATTATACGTCAATTTTCCTCCATGTAAATTTAGCCTTGCTTTCTCTGTTATCAACTCCAAGAGAGGCCACAAGGCTGAGCCCTACTACTTGGCAGCACTTTGTGCCGCTTGATTCTGAGTTAGTTTCAGTCGATATTCAGCGTTTTCCATGAGCAGGTGGGCCAATACATGACCATGATACTAGTGAAAGATACTGTTCACAATTTCCTTGGATGCTGTACTATTCCCTCCATGTAGCTTGCAAGGAATAAACGATTAGAAGTGCCAAGTCTTCTATCTTCACAGAACAGAAGAGGAGTGGAATAATGTAATCTGTTCAATATCGGAGCATGCGTCCTTCGGCTCTAAATCTGCAGAGTTACAGTACATCAAAAGTGACAACGCCCGCAGCCTCTCCCATATGTCCCATATGACGGCCATATCCATGTATGTCTATTGACTAGGTATGTAAAAGCAGTCGAAGAGTTGAAAGAGTTGATTTACCGGCCTTCTGGCTGGCTTTCCGATTTTTCTGTCGCCGGTCGGCCGATCACCTCAACACCGACACTCAAAAGTTCTACACGGGCTATAGCATCATTCTGAATGCAGGATCTCGGTCATCATGGCATCCGGCATATTGTGCATACTTACCTTGTGCCTTGTCCCGGTTGATCTTGGCACAGTATAAAACATTGAAAAAGATCCTGCGGCTCCACATCAGCTCCGTGCAATCATCCCCTGGCTTCCAAGATCTAGTCTCTCAACTCACATGAACCATGCAAACACCAGAAGTCCCAGAATTACTGTGTGTCCTCGATGATACTGGGGTTTGTCTTGGTCGGGGTAGTTGAAAGCTGCTTTATAATGAGCGCGATTCCAGTTTTGCTGTTACGACATAAGGGAGAACCTACTAGCAAGAAGCCCTCCACAGTTGGCAATGGTCAGCTGCATGGCAGACGTGGTGGCACGCTTATAATGTCCTGCAGAGTTGTTGGAATTCCAGACCAAGATGCATGGTACACTGCTATACAACCCAGTGGCCATAAGACAGGTCATTGCATACTTGGCTGATGGCGAGTATATATTGGCAATTACTCCGTATCCAGCTATGGCAATCGGTAATGTGAAGAGCATCACGACTCCGCGTAGCTGTAACCGGTCCGATACCACAGCCACAACTACTAAGCACGGTTCAGCTTTGTGGTAGATACCGAAAGATGCATGCTCAAAGACTCACCGGTCACGACGGTGGCAACAGCATATGGTATAACGGTCCAGAATTGAACTTGGTTTGGATCTCGCGCAAAACCACTTTCTTCAATGATGGTTGGGAGCTAGACATTGTAGCAGGCTTAGCCCTAGCAGAAAAGACCCGAGAACATAGTCACTTACAAACAATCCGAATGAGTACAGCCCTGACAAGATTGAGAAGTAGGCTGTGGCAGACAACCACATTCGTGGGTCTAGAAGCCCTCGTCGCACCTCAGTCCACTTGAGAGTCTCCCGCTCATCTTCCGTCGTCCTAATCTCAAGAGTCAGTTTCGCCAGGTGGGTGGGAATGCTGGCTCGTAGAATTGAAAGGGCAGCCCTGACTTACGCGTACTCAACTGAGGGGGTGTCAAGCATGACTCTTTCAAGAGCAAATGCTCTTTCCTCTGGAGTCAAGAAAAATGCCGTCTCTAGACTGTTTGGCAGCAGAAAGCAGCTCAGCCCGCCGACAGAAAATGTCTGTGCTCCATATTAGACGTAACACCAACTCACTGCCGCGCGTGGTACAGTGAAACTCACCAGTAAGCCCTCGATGATCATGATCCAGCGCCATCCTTCAAGCCCCCCCCGAGGGCCAATTTGGGCTAGTCCACGCGCTAAAAGGCCTTCATCCTGTTAGTTAAGGCCCCTGCATAACTCCCATCAAGGATCAAAAGTCTCTCAACAACTTCGTTCCACAGTTTGTTGACTCACCCCCGAAAGCCCCCGACAGGGAAGCGGCTGTATAGAAAACTCCGATGCGCAAAGCCAAATCATTTCGTCTGTAGAAGAATGACAGGTACAGGACCTCGAGCCGGAATCAGTCAGTCTACCCCAGAGAAAGACAAAAAGCCCAGTCAGGACCCACGATTCCAGGAAGTAGTCCGCCTTCGGCAGTCCCCAAGAGGGCTCGGACAACGACGAAGCCAGCAAAGTTGCGCACGAAACCCAAGCACATTGTGAATATGCCCCAGATCATTGTCAGAAAGGGCAGCCAAACCTTGGGCGAGGCCTTTCTGATGACCAGGTTGCTGGGGAGCTCACTGATCGACGTTTCACAGGACGTAACCGAATTAGTACCGATAAGAGTGGAGAAGAACAAAGTTGATAGTGTATCTGGC
Organism: Aspergillus aculeatus ATCC 16872; assembly: GCF_001890905.1. Classification (NCBI taxonomy): domain Eukaryota; kingdom Fungi; phylum Ascomycota; class Eurotiomycetes; order Eurotiales; family Aspergillaceae; genus Aspergillus; species Aspergillus aculeatus. The sequence goes on from NW_017962985.1 coordinate 927,955, forward strand.
CTGTCTTACCTGCAGATGTACATGATGTAGAATACCGTCAGTCCTATATCATACTGATGGCCAGTGATGCTGATATCGTCCTCCAAGCCCAGAATCTTGGCGTTGCCTACATTGGTCCTATCGAGAAAAGAACAGAGGAAGAGACCGGATAGGGTCGGCAGGAGCCTAGAAGAAGCACGCGTTGGTGGCTTTGAAAAAAAGCTGATGATAAAAATCATTGGCTCTAACCTGCAGTCCATTTTGAACAAGAGATTCCGTACCCATCGCTGATGTTCTTCGTCGTCACGGCCTTGTTCCACGAGAAGGTCCTGCTTGGCGGGTTCGTGGTCTTTGCTCTGCGGCTGAAGAGGATCCATGTTCTGCATACTACTTTCGGGTGCTGAGTTCATGGACTCTGGTGCACGAAGCGATAGTATAGCGACAGTAGAAACAGCAGCAGTCCAGTCAGAGGAGTAGCGAAGTAGCGAGGGTGGGATGAGACCAGTCAGAGAGGAGGATGTGGTCAGAATAAAGCAATATAGACCGCTGGCTACGAGAAGAGTATGCAAGAAGAGTTGAGTTACCCAGTAGTAGAGTAGGTAGTTAGTAGTTTCCAAGTTCTGTACAGTGCCTAACTGAAGGGATACCGGACTAGGTAGCTACTCCAGCCGCTCATAGAGGAAGGATCTACTAAGTACTATAGGTAGGTAGGTACTAGGTATAATACGAGGTACAGTACTACAATACTACAGTACTAACGTTACCTAGCAATTTAGTAAGTACTGTACCTAAAGGAAGGAACCCCACCCACCCCACTACAGTTCTTCTCCGGATTTGGTTGCTGCAAGTACGATCCGCCTCGGCATGCGATTCTGGTTACCGTGCGACAGTTCTTCTTTTTTCACACTGAAACCTAAGGATTATGTATGTACAGTACAATCGTAGAATAACCGGGGGCGCTACCACCACCACATTACTCCATGAGTTCCAGGTGGTCTGCGACCGCAAAGCTTGCTCCGGTCTTACTTTTCACTTCCTTAACTTCCACTCCCGGAGCAAGTTCTGTCAGCAGGAGCTCCCCTTTCTTCCGGTCCACTTGAAACACACACTAACCACACCACCACACCCATTAGCTAACCTAGAGTCCCAGGAGCCGGAGATTTGCGGGCTTACCAGGTCTGTGATAATCGTACTAACGCAGTTTGCTCCCGTCAGAGGGAGACTGCATTGAGATACGATCTTGGGCGATCCGTCCTTTGCTGTATGACTGGTAGCTACTACAATTTTGGTCTGATCTGGGCTGGAAATCAAATCCATGGCCCCGCCCATTCCCTTGAAGACTTTACCGGGGATCATGTAGTTTGCCAGGTCGCCGTTGGCGCTGACTTGTAGAGCCTTGAAATTAGAGCGTCAGTCGGAATATTCTGCCAATGATGGACGAGGGTAGTCGACACATACTCCTAGAATGGAGACATCCACATGGCCCCCACGGATCATGCCGAACGACTCGGTGCTATCAAAGGTGGCAGCTCCCGGAACTAGGGTAACTGTCTCTTTTCCTGCGTTGATAATGTCCCTAGGAAGAGCCGGGTGAGAAAATCCGAACGTGAGCTACTTGTATCAGCAGTTAACCACTTACGGATCCACTTCTTCCTCTGTGGGATAGGGGCCCTGTTATAGAAGTCAGTCATCTTAGCTTTGCTGAAAGTGTAGTCGAAAGCGATCTCTTACCATGCCGAGAATACCGTTTTCGGACTGTACCCAGACATTCACATCACGCGGCAGAAATGAGGGAGCAAGGGTCGGGATTCCTTCAAATTATGAGTACAATTGCAGTGAGACATATTGCGCCACACCACCTACCAACTCCCAGATTCACGTAGTAACCCTGCCTAAGCTCCTTGGCAGCTCTCCTGGCGATGCGATTTCTTTGGGACGCTGCTGCATCCTTGACAGCTGCACCGGCGCCTTCATCATTGCTTGATCTCAGCTTCTTAATTTCGATGTGCTTTTTTTGAGTAGCGGGAACAATCCGATCGACGAAAATCCCCGGAAGATCGACGTCATTGGGGTCAATCGAGCCCACGGTGACGATATTCTCTGCTTCGACAATTGTCAGAGTAGCTGCTTTGGCCATGATCGGACCAAATGCCTTAGTAGTATACCTAGATTGTGTTTTGAGGTTCAGTATATAAAGTGCCTCTGGGGAATATCGTGGTGAATGATCCTTACCGGAACACACAATTTCCTGCCTCATCGGCCTTCCATGCTCTGAGAATTGCCACGTCTCCGGTCAATGCAGTCTCCATTAGATAGGTCTTGCCATTAAATGCCCTGGTCTCACGTGGTCTGCCATGCTCGAGCACTTTTCCGTGCGCATCCAGCCGAACGGGTATTGCTCCATCTTGTAGCAGGGTATCTACACGATGTGAGTCGGTGAAGTTCACATAGTAGCCATTGTTCGAACCTGGCGTACTGTTGGGGAGATATTGACGTGTGAGACATACGTGCACCTGTGGGGGTGAAGAAGGCTGGAATACCAGCGCCACCAGCGCGTAGCCGCTCAGCCAGTGTTCCTTGCGGTGTGAGCTCAATCGAGATTTCACCCGAAAGATACTTCTTTTCCAATGCCTTGTTGTTGCCAAGATAGGAGAGGACAAGCCGATTCACTTGTCCAGCCTGTGTTAGCGTTGAAAGCCCGCCTTTTCCAGCAGCACCTGCGTTGTTGGAGACTGCAGTTAGTGAATGTAAATTGTCTGCACCTCGGCGGTGAATCGCCGCTATCAGAGTTTCTAGTTGCAAGGTCAGTCATTCGATGTTGCCAAGGTTTTAGGACTATGGCTAGTAATTACCTGCAACACCACAGAGGCCGAACCCCGAGCTGAGAATGGTTGACCCGCTCTTCAAGTCGGCCACTGCCTCATCTGCACTTCCGAACAGTTTTGAGGCCCCACAATCGATCCTTGGAGCCTGTGAGTAGGTCTCATCCCTGGCTGTCGAAAAGCGAGCAGAAGCCCGATTCTTATTACTACCTAGAAAGGACCGAGGATTGACTTGTCGCAATTGCAGAGGGGGTTGCGGCCGAGCGGCGACGATTGTCCTCCGCGACAAAGCGAATGTCGAGATTCTGGGTGTGGCCATAGCCAAGATGTTCTGCCTATTTCTCTGATTGGCACAAGCGTTGATTTGACTCTCGAGTTGGCGCGAGGAGAGGGACAGGAAGACGTTGGCTCTTAAAACGACTTGGAAAGGTCGGCCCCCTTGGGCCTTCGGCGCTACTTCTGAACGCCGACGTGTGGATCATGCCCAATGATGTAATCGATCAATAGGAGAACTAGGATAAGCTACGAATTGTGAGTAAAAATGTTTGTTTGAATATAGCGAGAATGAACGGAATTGTGGAGCAATGAATTATACGCTGCTAATGTCGGTCGCGTTGTTGCTTCCAAAATCAAGCCATTCCCAATGCGTCAAGTCATCCATAGGAATACCAGGAACAAACGTCCCGAAGGCTGTATCCACTTGGTTGACGGCATCAATGATTTGATCGTCAGACATGGCGGAGAATTGGATCGGTTCGGACCAGAACATTGAGGGCAATGAGGATGATTCCTGTGTTCTGATGACTGGCTCATATGAGTCTACTGTGGTTGGCGGCTGAGACCTTTCAGCCTGGGTTAGCGGTCGTATTTCGGATGTCCTTTCAGGCTGCAAGCTCGAAGGAGAGCGCCGAATAAGCTCTCGCAGAAACCTTCCATAAAGTACCGAGGCTCCGTTCCTGTGAATTGGGACAGCCCCTATTCTTTCCAGAACCGCCGCAGTTTCTTCAACCAGATTCCGCACGCTAGGGGCCAGGCTAGATCTGCTATCTGGCGGCATGGTACTTAAACTCAATGCCGAGCATGCCGCGAACGAAATCATGATAACAGTATTGTTCGGCATTGACTTCAACCGCGACTCACCCTGGATGGCCGCCCTCAGAACATTCAACGCAGACGAGAGGCCCGCTGCACGGAAAAACCTTTTCACTTCGAGTGGCGCTGTGGGATGGTTGATCACGCCCCCATATGTCGATAACTGCGTGTGTATAACCAAGATCTCAACATACGGTGGAAGAGATGATGCTTGATAAACTTTTAGTGACTGTAGAGGAAAAGGCGGCGACGGCTGCTTACCTTGGCCTTCGCCAATAGCCGGTGTCCAAGCCTTATACCATTGCCCGTAGAAACTCTCAATGAGCTGTTTTATCCTGAATACCGAGATCAGCTTGAAAACTCCGAAACTCGTCAATCGTACGCACAGTTGAGCAGCTCCCGAGCCAGTATTCGTGGATTTATCGCACTCGGCTCTTATTCTTTTGAAAAGCTCATCCTAGTAGGCGGCGTATGATGTTGTTCCGGTTAGAAGCGTTTCATAGTGGCCTTGCGCGGGTTTGGTCCAGAGCAGGGAAATTCAACTCACCAGATTTCTTCGGAGGACGGCCATGGAATTCATTGGACCATCACGAGAGTCGGCAATATCAGAAAGGTGCCATTGATCACAGTTCTCAATGAGAGCTGTTGAGGGTACCGTATAATTTCTTCCCCGGGCAAGGCATACACTGTAGAGATCCTTTAGAATACTGCAGAACAAATGATCTCCTCTAGATCGCCTCAAAATAAGAGATCTTACCCTCGTTCGAGTACGAAGAGTGCAATCCACGCCCTCTCGCGTCGTCGCAGGAGCCTACGAGACCATACAGAGTCTGAAGTCACGTCACCAAAGCCGTCCATCTGCAGTGCTCTCTTTGCATCGATGCATTCAGCTTTGGCAAGTCGTTTTAGACGACTGCTGTCGAAGCTTGTTGAGGGAAGTACGATTTTGTTCAGAGATAGATCCAATGCAACAGTCAGAGCCATCGCGATATAAATGCAAGTATCGTCATCTCCTAAGTGGTTTCCGGGGTCCATCCACGGGACATTTACCATGAAAGCAAGAACTATCTCGACTGATCGATGCCTCTGAGTGATGACATTATGGGCTAGAAATGCACGATGTCTAGACAGTCTCTTCGATATTGCCGCGGCTGAGGGCAAGAACAATGCCGCTGCAGCCATCATCGAGGTGAACAGAAACGCAGACTGCGAACGGACAAATGACACACTATGGATCAGAGGGTCGAGACCCCACCGAGTGTGGGCGAGGTTGCGGTAGAAACTGGACGGGATTAGTGATTCCAGTGGTTGAAGAAGAACTAGACTTATCTTTGGACATACTATGAGAACAGCGACTCTGCTTCATCGAGTGTAACGAGCCCCAGCTCAATAGGATCCAACGTGGGACCAGTGTCCAAGCTTGCGCTGGTGGGGATAAAGAAAGATGTGGCTGAGGCCATAGTGTCGCCGTCATCGACGTTGTACATTCCCGATGGCTGCAAGATCGTCGACGATGTCAATCCCGAAACACCACGCATATCACTTGGTGACAGCTGTAAGTCGGAAGCGCGTGCAAGCAGTTGCAGGGGGTTCTCTGCATCATCCAGTGACAAGCCATCTCCCGGATTGTCGTACTCGGCGACTGATACAATAGACGATCCAGCGGGTTCCTCTGATAAATCATCCGTCTCGGTATGCGTATTTTGCCCTTGTATGTTGTCGAGCAGTCCCCGAAGGTTCGAGATCAAATTTTGGGCATCCTCGGCTCGGGGCCGCTTGATAGCCTGCTCAATCTGATGCAGTGCCTTTTCCAGTCCTTTACGTTTACTGACATTAGTGTGTCAGTACTTGTTGTCATTGCAAGTCATGTAGATGTATGCGGTGCGCACTTTTTGACACCCTTCTGTCGACCGACATGGTGACTCGGAATCACACATGTCGCATCGGCTTGTCTGCATCGATCACAGGATGTTTCGTCCTTGGTTCGATTGCATCGAACTTTGCTTTTCCTACAGTTCAAGCAGGCCGCCTGTCGAGAATGCGACATTGGGTTTGTATCAAGAGGGGGTGATAGATTATTCAATGCGATGTCCCGGAAGGGGGGTATGTTGGGAAGCAGATATATATGTGTGATATGCGGGTGTCACCATCGGGCAGTATGGACGCTCATGAAGGAACGCGGCATTCCTCCCCGATCTGAGGGATGCCAACAGGCAGAGCGATAGTAAACAGCGATGTTGTATTTGTACACTGCTCTGTGCAATCACAGGTCTCACCTCGAGCGTGGGGTGCAAACTGTAGGAGAAGCAAGGGTTAGGGAAGGGGGGATGTACAAAAAATGAGTGCTAGATTTAGTCAACAGCTCAGCCACGGAGATCGGAAAAAACAAACGAATGATAATGAAAGCCGAACGCGGGGGTTGAACCCGCAACCTTGAGATTAAGAGTCTCACGCTCTGCCGATTGAGCTAGCCCGGCTACTTCATGCATCAAATGTTGTAAAGACGTATTATGAAATTATTGCAAGCCACAATAGCCCCGAGCATTTTGCAGGCAGGTTATCTTAGTAGACGGTTCGTTAGCTCGGGTAAACAGAAGTCATTTGGAACCTTTCGGCTTATGCTAGACCACTTGTCTGGGTAACGAAGCTAATCTGCAATCGATCGAACCCCTGAAGATATCCTGGAATGTAAGTGTATACCACCAGAGGAGGTCCCAAACATCAAACCTACTCAATGCTACTGAGGAGAATCGAAATGAATCAGCAAGCAAACACGGCTTGGCCATGAACTAGATTGTATGGCCCAGTTGTTGACCGGTATATGACAGCTAACCGTGCCACATGCTATGTGTCGAAGCCCCTTAGGATATCGCTTGATGAAGATGAAATAAGAAGCAGCCGGTTAACACCCAAAGCAGCATTCTGACCAACAAGCCTGACAAGTGATAATGAAAATGCCACTTGCCTCCACCGTGTTCGCGCCAGCACATATTGCTCAAAATTCAAGACACAAAAACAAAACAAAACAAACGGAGTATAGACCATGCAGAGTCACATCTAATTTGCTGCCCGTAGAGCTCTTAGTCTAGCACCCAGACCATCCTCCAGCTCCGAGTCAACTTGCTTCTGATCCCTGACTTCCTCACGAGGAGCAGCATCTTGCTCCAATGCTATGCGCAGATCTACGCCGGCATCGTCTGCAAGTTGTTCCATCAAGCGATCAACATCGGCCTCACCCTCCGCACCGTATTCCTGCATCGAAACACCCTGGGCGACATCCTCTATGGCACTGCTTGCTATTTTGAAATCCTCTGAGCGAGCCAGAAAATTGTTTGCGTGTGAGACCAGATTCTCTAGGTTGACACTTTTCGAAGCCGCATCCAGCCCCCTTGAAGCTAAGGCAAGAGTCCGGGAGGTATCTCGCGTACTTTGTGCTGCCTTGAGTTCGTTGATGATGACATCTGCGCGAGCAGCCTCGGCTCGGAGCGTCACTTGCCTTCTCTTCTCACGTACAGCAGATGCGGCATGAATGCGAGCGATCTGAAACTCTCTATTTTTCATTGCCTTGTCGGCCTTCGCCTTCTCAGATTTGAACGTCGCTTCGGCACGGGCAGACTCTTTTTTCAAGCGATTGGAGTGCAGCTAAAATTTGTAACAGGAATATTGCGTGAGTAAAGGTGGAAGCTTCAGCATAAAATGCGGTTGGTCGCAGCGAGATAGCAATGCTATCACTGCTGCGGGGGCAGAGAACACACACACACACCTTGACATTGGTACGAGCCTCAAAGATCGGGTCCTTTCGAACCATGTTGGGCAGTGAGTAGGCTAATACCAAAAATTGACACTTCGAAGTATTGAGAAGAAACAAAGCCAAAATGACCGACGCTTTATGACCGACGCTTTACGGGGACGGATTAGGCTACTTTCTCAGAAGGGGCAACGATAGCGGCGCGGCGGCGACTTAGCGTGGCAACGTCATCCCGAATGCCGTATCACCGCACTTTCACTTCGGATAGGAAGTAGCTACACCACAGTAGACAATGCAGAAGAATAGCAGGCTGGGTACTCATGCAAGTCTAGTAGAATCAATCTCTGGCCACTAAAATTGCTCTGGTCGTGTAGTTAATTTGCAACATTTACATGGTTCTTCACATTGAATTATGTCTACTGAAATGATTACCTTATTTACAACGTGTATGTAGCTTTGTCACATTGATGAATTAAAAACTGAATATGATTTCGTGAATATCGGAAAAGTTCATGTCTCTAAGAACCGGGAGCAAACAAAAAAGAAGAACAAAAATATGCGCAAATTCGACTGCCCCAAATAACGCCAATGCCAGTCACGACCCTGATCATATCACAGCTAAATGCAAGGAAGGGGATGAGCCATTCCCGACACATGATTTCGTGGCGATAAGACTATAATGTGACATCCATCGTATCATCACCGGCATCGACTGCACCTTGCCGTTCAGAATCAGGTAGAACGACCCCTCTTCCTCTACCGGCGAGCAATTCGCGCCTAACCTCGGGTCCAATGTCCTTGTGCCCTTGAACCAAGAGCAAGTCAAGGAGAGCCTCTCGTTGATCCTCGGTGATATCGTTACGGTAGCGTTGAGCGAACACCAGCAATGACTGGTGCCACAAGACAGGAAGCTTGTAGGCCTTAGCGTCACGGGATGGCCCATCTGTCATCATTGACTCGTCTGCACTGTCGTTCGCGCGGAAACGCAGGAAGTGAAAGACAAGCGCATCAATAACCTTGTATGGAAGTGCGTACTTCTTCTCCAAAAAAATGCGAATGAAGACATTGACCGCACCAGTACTCTCCAGAGATCGCAGGGATTGTTCCGCGGCAAGGTCGCACATACGAAGCAGAGCCGCAGCCGAATGCAGGACCGGAATTGAGACTCGAGCAATGACGGAGGAGACAATATGGGCTTCGCGAAGAGTACATGTTCCGCTGGAAACTAGGGGAAACAGCAGTCCCTTGAAGAAGCAAGCGGGCTTGTAGAGTGCTTTCTTCATTGCATTGTAGGTATGGACATTGAGCTTCTTGGTCTCATGTATTTCCTCACGGACACGATCGAGCAGTACCGTCGAGATAAACTCCTGTGCAACTGCAGGCTTAGAGGAGATGAAGATTCTTGTACCGGCATAAACAGCGTTGGCAGACCAGGATTCTGGGCGCGTGATCGAGAGAAGAGTCGGCCAGTTGGGTACAGAGGGGAGAATCTTGAAAGGTTTCGGAAGGGGGCCTGACTTGTAGCGAGAGAGAATCATACCGACTCTGGGTTTCTCATTAGCATTCAAAAAGTTCACTGTAAAGCAGCTTGAGCATAGAAATCTCACTTCTCGTAAACCTCAACCGCCTTTGCGGGGATCTGAACAGCATCTTCCGCCAACCCTCCGCCTTGAATGTACGGCCCACCTTCGCCAGCCTGTCTGGCTTCATGTTCTGCGATCTTTTCAAGGATCAAATCCGCCAGATTTGTTGTCTGGCCCTCGGCCCCCGGTGCACGAGGGTTGAATATCGGATCCTCATCCCCACCGGGAACGAACTTGTGAAACATGTCAAGATCGTTAGGATCAACTTCCTGAGGCTATAGTCAATATATGCACAGCCTTCGAAATCCTAGGAAAATAGAAAGAACCGGGGTAGCATACCACTTCTTCAACTTCCTCCACATCGTCCCATTGCTCATTTTGAAACCTCTCGTCATCTGACAGGAATTCTTCGTCTTCTAGCCGAGACTCAAAGTCGAAGGCAGTGTTCGTCTTGTCTGTTGTTGCGCCCATCGAGAGTTTTTGCTCCGCGGCATCCTCCTCTGCCAATTCCTGCCCGATGCGCAGGATCTTGCGAGACATTTTCGCATCAACGAATCTTTCACCATCTTCTTGTTCCTCATCTTGACGGGATTTGCGATTAGCCTTTTTGCTTGCTTGGGTTCTTAAGTGACCAGCTGGGGTTAACATGTCCTCGGCGAGAGGATTGTGCCGGCGGGCAGCGACGGAGCGAGATGCTGCTGCTTTAGGCATGTTGAGTCACTTTCGACACCCTTGGAGTAACCTTGTATATTTAGGATTTGTTTGAGTTCAGAAGAAAGAATCAGGTTAGAAGTTCAAGTCCATCAATCCGCCAGAACAAGACGCATGAAACGAATGCTATTCGCCTCTATATCATCCTTTGACAAATGTGTGTGTGAATTTCAAGATCATGCGGTTCTATTTTTTTTTCTGCCATTCTCAGTTCTGACCGCCTTCAAACTTGTATCATGAGTGGCTCAGTTTGAAACCTACCGCCCATGCCCCTCCATTAGTTATGTGGATTGGCTGCTTACAAACTCCATTCGGATTAGGAAAATGCCGGCAGTACCTACCTAGTAGATATCTTCACCGCCCCATAGTTATCTCGCTCGAATGCTTTCCGCCCTTGCAAGTTGGTTCTCGGAGACCAAATAACTTTGAATATGGTGCTCATTAAATATTGCTATGGCTGCTGATCATACAGCGCAGCCTACATACTTTTGGCGATCCAAAATACATGCTCGTTTGCTTTCAGGTAAGTTGCTGGTGGGTTTTATCAATTAGTACTAGCTTCATGTTTTGTCATAGTCCTTTGTATTTGCAGATAATGGGGACTACAAGTCATCTGCTGACTATCAGCCAAGCACACCTGGGGGCTTTTCTTTTCTTCCAAATTCCGAACATGCTTTCTAACTAGTCATAGTCGCCTCAGGAGCTTGCAGTTCCGACTGCACACAGAGAGGCCTTCTGATTCATTAGAAGTTTGAGTCCTTCTACCTGTCACCTCAATACGATTTTTAGAGGATTTAAGGCGACCCCAGTTGAAGGTCTAGGCGGTCTAGGAGTGCTTCAAATCAGGAAAATAGTGTGTTGTGACGACGTCAAACCCCGGCTGTTCTCATATCATAAGGCCCTCGCCGCCATGGCTTCTACGCAACAGACAGGGGTTTCGGCGCCTCCCTCCAATGTGGAATCTTCAACAGTGCCCTCAAGGGGCGCACCGCTCGGTGGGTCCCTAGCAGACACAAATGTCAGATCTTCTCCTGCGCCACCTAGTAATGCATCAGTACAAGCCGATAGTACAAAGTCGAAGCGCACAAAACGGGATAGCCGCAAGAAGCGCGAGGCTAGAGCTCTGGATCAAGAATCACAGCCCACCAAGAAGAGGACTATTACTGTTCAAAGCACCGCGCTTCCGAGTTCGGACTTAAGCATTTTGCGACCTTTATTGCTTGCTGAGCCTCGAGCTTCGGATTTACTGCCTCCGCAACCTCGTCAGATGAATTTTGTGAACACAAAGAAGTCAGAGGTTACGGGTCAGAGCTGGGATTTTTATGAGGTTGTCGACAAGCTTACGAATAAGAATGGTTTCCGTTATAGCTACGCAATTGCCGACCCGGGCTTTCCACACATCAAGTATCGACAAACTGATGTCTCACCCTACCATGCTCGGTTTAGCTTTGAAGACTCACCCGCTGCGATTCTCTTCACTGAAGATGCTCGTGCTGTAACGACCAACGAGCCTTGGCATACTGCACGAGCCAACGTGTGCGCGCGAGAAGGATCTTACTATTATGAGGCGCGCATAGTAAGTGGTGTTGTGAATGATTCACAGTCAGCTTCAGTTGGAAACACTGGAATTCCTGCACGAGGTCATGTCCGTCTCGGATTCGCACGGAGGGAAGCTGATCTTGATGTCAATGTCGGAATCGACTGTTACGGCTATGGTATACGTGATGTGAATGGCGAGGTGGTCAATCGAATGCGGTGCGAATACTTCTTTCCCAAAGGCGAGTCCATTCGAGAAGGGGATGTCATTGGGCTTCTAATCACGCTGCCCCCTCTAGCCCTTCACAAGAAAATCGTTGAAGGCACATATGAGCCCAATGCCGATGGTGATGCTTCAATCACGACTTCAGACCCACCGTCCGTCACCAACATCGTCCGTGACCGCATTCCGTTCCATTACAAGTCTGATTTCTGCTGGCAACAATCAAATGTTTTCCCCACGAAACAACTACGGGATTATGCATTCAACCTTAAAGAGACGCCGACATTCGGCCCGCCTTCCCCGCTCAATGGTGAAGATGCATCTTTACGTACTCTTCCTGGTTCCAGTATCACAGTATTCAAAAATGGAGTGAAGATGGGCACTCCATTCAAAGAACTGTATGCCTTTCTCCCGCCTGCGAGCAGATTGGCTAATGGCACCAATAATCTGGGAATTGGGGAGCGTGAGAACGCTGATGATGGGATGATTGGCTATTACCCTGCTGTTAGTTGTTACGGTGGAGGTGCTGTTGAATGCCGCTTCGATGGCCCATGGTGGTTTGGTCCACCAGCTCATAACGAGAGCAACGAGCCAGTGTACGGGATAGGAGAGCGATTTAACGAGCAGATAGTTGAAGATGTCATCGCCGATATCGTCGATGAAGTGGAAGCCATGTGCGTTTGGGGCGGTGTGGATGGTAATGTTGTTGGCAATGCTGAAATCGATGGGTCTGGTCCTGAAGCAGTTGTCGGGGGCTCGGAGGTGATGAAGGGGGGCGTGGAGATTGCCTACGAGTCTACTATACCATCCAATTCTAGAGTTCATGATGCAACTCTAGCCAACGTCACTAGCCACGAGCCCGCCACTCCAGGGGACCATGGCCAAGGTCACACCACTTCTGAAAATGTGATGAGTCTTGATATTGCGGGTACACTTGATCTGGAGACACAATTGTCTGCGGCAATAGACACTGCGGCGGGCGATGAAGACGTGGAAATGTCTTGAACGACGAGAATCGATTCGCATCCGCATGATACCATTTTGTACGATATTTGTTTTCAAAGACATGGACCTCACCGAATTCGAAGGTCCTATGTCGAATTTCTTGCGGCAATGGCTAAGGATATACACACGTATGCTTAGTAGTCAACAGTACCTCCCCCAAGGCTGTGTCAACGCTCACAAAGCTGGAGTGGTGGTCTGTATCTTCAGATGGTTCCCGAATTCATGTAGTGTATAAGTTTCTTCGATCGAATCTTAAGTCTATTACAAGACTTCCTATTTCTAAAGGCGCTTGTTGGAGAGCATTCCGGCCACTTTCAAGACTAGGGCGTCATCACCGTACTGGCCTATTATTTGGACGCCGGCCAAGCTCTCAGTGCTTTCGTCCGTGACCGGGACTGAGGCAGCTGGAAGACCTGCCAAGCTGGCAGGCACGGTGAAGACATCATTCATATAAGCATCCAAGGGGGAGCAATTGGCACCTTCGCCAACAAGGTTCGACAGAGCTGGCGGCGAAGAGGGTGCCGTCGGACATACCAAAACATCAACTTGGGCTTGGCTGCCCTTATAAATCACTTCATCCCCATCAAGTGGACGAGGCATTAGTGGATGTTTCGCCAAGAAAATCGCATTGAAATCTCGCTGTACGAGACGCCGAATGCGCTGCGCCTGTATGAAGTAGTTGTCTATAGCGCCGGCGCTTAGACTAAAAGCCCCAAGTAAGATTCTTCGCTTGACTTCGGACCCTAATCCCTCGCCCCGCGTTCGTGCATATAGATAGCTGTTCATCTGCGGGTGGTAGTGCTCACCATTGAGACTCGTTCCATAACGAACGCCGTCATATTTAGCCAGGTTAGAGGATGCTTCAGCGGGCGCGAGAACATAATAGGCTGACAAGGCAATCTGGGTCGTTGGAAGAGACACAGGGTGGATAGAATGTCCTTGCTGTAGCATATGATTCAGTGAGCGAGACCAGGCACGTCGTACGGAAGGTGCCAGCTCAGAAATGTTGTATTCCACCGGAACGCCAATCTTGAGGGAATTCGTCGTCATCCGAGACGCAAGGCGAGGTGAGGCGAAGTGGTCATCGATCCGCGATCGAGAACCAGGAGATAGATTAGTTGGGTCGCGGGGGTCGTGCAGGTTCAGGATGTCTGTGGAAGTTAGCAACTCCTTTGAGGTAATACATTGTGAATACTAGAATGCATACCGAATACATCACGTACACTAGACACCTCTCTCCCGAAAATACCCACTGTATCCAATGAGTTCGCATAAGCGACTACCCCCCAACGGGAAATCAGTCCGTAAGAAGGCTTGAAACCCACTATCCCCGTGTAGGCGGCAGGGAGCCGAACAGAGCCCCCCGTGTCAGTTCCCAGTGCCCTGTATGTGTGTATGTTGTTAAATGTCGTCCTCCATGACCCGATGGGTGCTTCGATAGAGATCACACGTACGTGTAACATTGTTCTGTAGCAACAGCCACCGCGCTGCCCCCCGAGCTTCCGCCGGCTGATAGATCTTCTGCATTGCGACTGCGGTACATATTTTTGACGGGACCGAAATGGGAATTCACCGAGTGCGAGCCCATCCCAAATTCATCAAGGTTCGCCTTCCCGGCCACAATGGCCCCAGCATCCTCCAATTGTTGGACGATAGTCGCATTGAAAGGACTGGTAAACTTATCCAGAGCTCTCGAAGCACATGTGGTTGGAAGTTCGCGTGTACATATGTTATCCTTGATAACCACTATCCGTCCATCTAGCCGTGACTGAGGTCGACCTGCGCAAGTATGAGGAAAAGAAGAAGATCAAGACAGTAGCGTGAAGTTGTCAGATATTGGTGGTTACCTTGTGCGCGCCGCGTATCTGCCTCTCTGATTCGATCCAGCCATTGGCCTGAGGAGTGCAATGCACTGATCAAGGCATTTAAAGCGGTGTATGAATTCTGGTTGGCGATGCATTTCTCTGCTTCGCGCAGGAGAGATGACATTTAGGATTTAGTATGATACAGTGAGTTAGGCTGCGTCGTGAAACGAGAGAATGCGGAGAAGAGGCGGAGACCAACATACAGAGGGCAATATTTCCGAGTGAACCCTCTACATCCTTTGCATGCGCCGAGCGGTGAGCATTAATGCCAAATTCTGTATCGGTAAATACCTTACCTGTGGTCGACAGCTCGCTCTGGTACCTGAAGACCGAGAAGCCTCTCTCCGTACTGCTTGTGTGTGTGTTTCCAATTGCTTTAGCTCAAAATACAAAGGTTAACCCGCAAGAGACCTGAGCGAGACGGGCACGGATTGACGGCTTTAGATGACTCAAGCTACAATAAAGCTTGCGATTACTCCGTAAGTTACTGTACATAGATCAGTTAATTACGCACGTGACAATGTACAGAGTACGTACCGATACTCCGTACGGAAACTGCAGCTGGAAAAGTCATACCCGCTCTCTCCAGCTCCGTCGGCCCGAAGAGGAAACGACGTCATGCACATGCTATCTCTTTCTTTCGCTCTCCCTTCCCCTGGCTTTTCTCCCCCCCCCCCCAAGAGACCGGCGAAGTAGTTCAGAATCATCTACAATATATCACAACGTGAGGATTGACTCTGTACGTCGGAGAATATTGTTTGGCCCTGTCAATATGCTCTCCAACAGCTTGGTACGGTCAGCGTTCGGTGCTTCCCGCAGCCGCGTCGGAGGACTGAGTTGCAGAGTCAGAGTCTCTGCGTCGCTCACTGCGCCGACGCAAAATCAATGGCAAGGTTTCAATTGCCGTCACTCATTGGAGAGCAAAAGATGGATTTCGGTCTACGGGTACACCCAAGCTAAGGCCCTCGTCTATTCTCGTTACGGGGAACCTAAGGATGTTCTGCAGTAAGTCTTGTCTATGCCCCGTGTCCCAGGGCCTTTCCTGGCTCTTCGAAGCACACAAATGCAGGACCGTGGCTGAGACTTAGCTTAAGGCTTCACAAGCATTCTATATCGGCGCCCCATGGAACCCAAGTCAACCTTCGTCTACTTGCTGCTCCGCTAAATCCAGCTGATGTGAACCAGATCCAAGGCGTCTATCCGAGTAAGCCACCCTTTGAGACATCGCTTGGTACACAAGCACCGTGCGCTGTAGCCGGTAATGAAGGCGCGTTTGAGGTCATCGCTACGGGCTCACATGTCACCAGCCTCAGCAAGGGAGATTGGGTGGTTATGAAGCAGACTGGACGAGGGACCTGGCGCACTCACGCTCAGATGGATGAGTCTCAATTGATCAGGATCGAAAATAAGGAAGGCCTGACCCCGCTTCAGATCAGTACCGTCAGCGTGAATCCTGTGACCGCGTACCGGATGATCAAGGATTTTTGTGACTGGGACTGGATGCGCGCTGGGGAAGAATGGTTGGTTCAAAATGGAGCAAATAGCGGCGTTGGACGAGCTACCATCCAACTGGCGCGAGAATGGGGCATCAAAACACTAAATGTTGTGCGGGAACGGAAGACGCCCGAGGAGACCGAAAAATTGAAGCAGGAACTGCGTGACCTGGGCGCGACAGCCGTAGTGACAGAAGCCGAGCTGCTCTCCGGCGAATTCAAGAATCTTGTGCATGACCTTACACGCAAGGGGAGGGAGCCAATCCGGTTGGCCCTGAACTGCGTTGGCGGGAAAAGCGCGACTGCGCTAGCCAAAACGCTTGCACCGGGCTCGCGTCTAGTCACATATGGAGCCATGTCGAAGCAGCCGGTTGCCCTGCCATCCGGTCTGCTCATATTCAAGGACCTTGCTTTTCATGGATTCTGGGTCAGCAAATGGGGCGACAAGAACCCACAGCTCAAGGAAAACACTATCAATGATGTGTTGCAGTTGACCCGGACAGGCAAGTTCAAGGATATTCCCGTGGAGGAACTTAAATGGCGTTGGGACACAGAGTGTGCGGAGCTTGTAGGGGGCGTGCAGGAAACACTCAGCGGCTTCCGGAGTGGAAAGGGCTTGCTCCGGTACGAGGCAGAGGAGTAAATCCCGCATAGAAGTGTGAATTTTCTTATGACAGCACCGAAGCGCAAGCTCGAAATTTCGGCCGTGACAATCGTGCAAAGCTAACCAATCTTGCTTACATATATAAACAAATTGTCGATTCCCTCCCCCAAAGGGGTAACTTTCATTATCATGTTCATATGAAGGTCTCCTGGAAAGAAGCCTTTACAGCAAGCTACGAGTGATACTGCACAATTAATTTCTTGCTTTTCAGTACAGGAAAACAAGGAAGCTATGATATCTGGCGATCAATGGCGCATGCCGTCTGTCAATTTCGTGGCTCCAAGACCCAGAGAAACGGAGGCCGTCAAGCATCATATTCTGCATCGATCAATGTGTCCAGTCTCGAAATTCAGTTCGGATCATAAAGATCCGTCTTCGCAGCCCCAGTTCGTCTTGACCCAGTTCAGAATCAGGCTTGTTAGACTAGTGGATGGCATGTAGACGTCACTGTCCCGCGTAAAATCCACATCAAGGCTTGCAAACTTGGCCGCTAGTGCTACATAGGGCTCAATAAAATCGATGTAAACCAAATCCACCGTTTCAGGCGGGTCAGATGCGGTCGGAGATACCAGGGATTGAATGCAGTTTGGTACTCGATAGAATGTGAGAGGAGAATGGACGGTATCATCACCATCCGTCCCAGCATCATCAGTGGTAGTATACCCTGGAATCAGGTTAGGCCCGGCATAGTCTTTCATTGAAAGTAAGGCCTGGTCGGTAAGCGAGCCTGAAGCGTACCATGCAGGGCGCAAACTCTCGCCACGGTTAGCGGCTGTATCGCCTGCATGTGCTGATTGCTCAGGCGGTGCGAGTGACCAGGTCGGTAGACCTACATGTTGACGCTGCTCGGTCATTATTTGAGGCTGTTTGTTGAGTACCTCGACCACGAACTTCGCTTTGTGGTAAGGAACGTCTTTGACGTAACGGAAACCACTGGAAAAGGGGGAGACAATATATGTTGTATCCTGGGTGAAAGGGCCTCTAAAAATATCGAAGCGAATAGCTCCCGTATTAACAATAGCAAGCGCCGGCTTTCCACTACGTGACTCATCTTTTAGAGACACGGAGAGCACTTCTTCCTCTAGCCATGTATATATACTGTTCTCATGAGGGTACTTGACGCGTGACATCCAGAGATCCCTCGGAGCACAACCGTGAATTTTGTCCAACTTGAGAGCGCTTCTGGATTGTTGTATAAGTAAGGATACATTCCGGCCATGCTCCGTGTGAAATGTGCCCTCATCCAGGTCGGTGTGGTGGTAGAATGAGAACAAATTGTTATCGATATACTTCCGACTGAACTTAGGCGCTGCCATGGCGGGCTTTATGTGATGTTTGCTGGTGGACAGCCCATCGATTGACATGAAGCCAATAGTTTCCATGAAACGGCCACTCGCAAGTCCGTAGGCTTTGGAGTCGTACCGCACATAATCCCGAATGTGGTAATGCCCCCCGAAAAACTGGATAGGTGTATCCCACCGGATAGCGCGGATCTCCCGGTACACAGCATCATATTCAACGGAGCGCACAGGGACATGACCAAGAACGAGGAAGAGGTCCACATCTTGGTCTCTGATGGCTTCTTGGAACCAGTCTTCTTTGATAGTCTGCTCTACAGACCGAACAATAGTGTTGATGTCATTTTTTTAAAATTGAACAGAAAGCCGAAGGCAATAATGCGAATCCCTTGATTTTGCGTGGTGAATTTCTTGAAGCGAGGCGCCAAAGGAACAAATTCGTTGATTGCTGGGTGTAGGATATCGACATTCGATGCTAGGTAACTTCCACGGAAGTTGGGAATAGTGGTGAAGAACTCTGCTTGGGACGTCGTCCGATTGTACAGCTCATGGTTTCCCGATGACAGAAGGTCTATGTGTTGTTCCCGCAAGATCTCGGAGAGGTAGACGCCTTTGGGCTCCGAAGAGTCATACAGACCATTACCTTCGACTCGATCACCTGTATCGATCACCAACAGATCTGAGCCATCCGATTCGGCTTTGTCGCGCATGCGGGCGGCAAAAGAGATGTAGTCCCCCCAGTCCGCCGCATAAGAGGGTCTAGCACGCGGGTACTCAATCAGCAAGAACCCATTTGGTAAAGCTTTAGAAAGGACATCCGAGTTTCATACTCTTGTAAGTGTCCAGCCAACCAGCCGTGGGTGTCTGTAGTATGTAGAAAGTTGAGTTGCCCCCATTCCAGGTCGCGCAATGGCGCAGCGACAGGGTCCGGAGCAGAGGGCTGTAGTGCGCCGACGATCGAGGTAAAGGGAGAGGACGACAGCAAGAGCACTACAGCTGCTGCTGCTGCAAAAGAAGTATGGGCCATAATGATTTGATCCAGACGAGGTGAGGATAACAAAAGTAGTATGTGAGTGATGAGACCGAGAATTACGAATACTCTGTTGAACTCCGTCGTAATGTCGGTGTAGTAGTAATTAGCTATTTACTGTACTCAACTCCGCCAATATACAAACAACTCCGAAGAGTCAATACTCCGGGAAAGCCTTATCGCCGATGGTTCCCTTATCGGCAGTCACGCGGAAAATTCCACGGAACGGAAGAAGGCGCCGGTGAGAATATTAACTTAGTCAGCCAGCCCGGGCCCAACAGTCTTTCTCGAAGCTCTCACCAAAAACCACATCTCTCATTGAACGAAAGATTCCCCGTGTTGGACAAGTTACGAGGCTCTTCAAGGTGCTGTCCGATTGCTTCTTCTAGTTTGTAACCCTTCTCTCGCTTGACCTAGACCATTGATCACTTATTCTAATCTCCTCGACTAACTCTCCAGTTCGGCCATGGCTGCTCCCCGACTTTTCCGCCCAGCAGCTCGTCTGCTTTCCTCGCGTCTTCCCTCAACTACTCTTCGCCCGGCTTTCTCGCAAACTACCTGCACACCTTCCGTCCTGCGCTTCCGGGGCTACGCCACCGAGTCTGGTACCAAGGAGGTCACTGTTCGTGATGCTCTGAACGAGGCGCTCGCGGAGGAGCTTGAGGGCAATGAGAAAACTTTCATCATGGGCGAGGAAGTCGCGCAGTACAACGGAGCGTCCGTAAATCCCTTTCTCATCAGAATTGTTTGAAGCTCCCCAGTCTGACCTGGCTGAAATGTTACAGATACAAGGTGACGAGAGGTCTGTTGGACCGCTTCGGTCCGAAGAGAGTTATCGACACCCCCATTACGGAGGCTGGCTTCACTGGTCTCGCTGTCGGCGCTGCTCTTGCCGGTTTGCACCCCATTGTGAGTCTCGATCAATGGAAGCTAAAGGCGAGCAAACCGCCTGACGCGCGTGCCTCACTAACGTGTCTCTTTCTTCTTCCTAGTGCGAGTTCATGACCTTCAACTTTGCCATGCAATCCATCGATCAGATCATCAACTCCGCTGCCAAGACGCACTACATGTCCGGAGGAATTCAACCTTGCAACATCACTTTCCGCGGCCCTAATGGGTTTGCTGCCGGTGTTGCTGCTCAGCACTCCCAGGATTATTCTGCATGGTACGGTAGCATCCCTGGTTTGAAGGTTGTTGCTCCCTGGAGCGCCGAAGATGCCAAGGGTTTGCTGAAGGCTGCCATTCGTGACCCCAATCCCGTTGTTGTTTTGGAAAATGAGTAGGTTATCCATTGACAACCATCCCACCAACTTTTGTCAGTGCTGACAGAGGTCGACAGGCTTCTGTACGGTCAGGCCTTCCCCATGAGTGAAGCCGCCCAGAAGAATGACTTTGTTCTTCCCATTGGCAAGGCTAAGATCGAACGCCCTGGCAAGGACCTCACCATTGTTTCTCTCTCCCGCTGTGTCGGCCAGTCGCTCAACGCCGCTGCCCAACTCAAGCAGAAGTACGGTGTGGAGGCTGAAGTCATCAACCTTCGTTCTGTCAAGCCTCTTGACGTTGAGACTATCATTCAGTCCCTCAAGAAGACCGGCCGTATCATGTGTGTTGAGTCCGGTTTTCCCATGTTTGGCGTCGCCTCTGAGATCCTTGCTCTCTCCATGGAGTATGGCTTCGATTACTTGACTGCACCCGCTGTCCGTGTCACTGGTGCTGAGGTCCCTACTCCTTACGCCGTTGGCTTGGAGCAGATGAGCTTCCCCCAGGAAGACACCATTGTCAATCAGGCCGCCAAGCTGCTGCGCTTGTAAGATAGGCCGGTCTTCATGAAGAACAAGCGCTGTTGAAGAACAACCACAGATAATAAAGCCTCGTGTGCCTAGCACCCCGTGATTGTTGCCTACCCCTCCCAATATTCCATCTCGCCCTGCCTTCCCATCTGATCTGAATTTTGTATGACTACACAACAGAACCAATTCCAATTTGCATTGTTAGACAACAACTCATGATGACCTAGTTCATATAGATCCCTTCATGCGCTGATGCTTTAAAAATCTCTTTTGTGGTTGTCCAGTCACCAAAATATACCATGTGAATGAGGATGCCATGCCTTATACACGTGGATATTCACAGTTTGAAATTAGCTCTAACAGTATGGTGGAACGAAAAGGCCGCCTGCAGAACATGCTATGCTAAATCACAACCACGAGTGGAGGGCCAGGGGACATACTATGGGTAAACGAACACCACCTAAACCATATACAGTCAAATGCCTTGTAAAGTTCGAAGCGTTGCGTCTTTTCAAACAATTTCTATTTCAGCTCGATTGTCCGTCCTACTCCCGGCACATCCGTGGTAGCAACCTGTAGGGCGATGAGGATTATAATAAATCCCATCGGCGGCTTCGCATTCAGTATCGCTTTCCTCTTGTCTGTCTTGGGGACTGGGGCGTTTCGCTGTCGTTTTCCGAGTGTGACTGCTCGAGTATGCGGATTCCGGCTTAGGGGAGTCTTCATGATCATCGTCATCCCCTCCTAGAACGTTCTTCTTGGTAGGCGCACCTGGGGCGACAGGTCCTTTTACTGCCGTAAAGGAGCTTTTGAAACCTCCTTTCTTGAAGCCTCCCCCGCCGTCAGAATTGAGGCTGTTTCCACCACCTATTCCGGTTATCGAGGGACTACTTTTGTGGGTGTCTAGTACCCTTAAGCCGGCTTCCGCATCAGCTTTCCGCTCTGCTCGTCTTGCTTTTTCGGCAGCGTTTGGATCCCGGGAAAGCTGTTTGAGATCCTGCAGGCGCTTGCGGTGCTGATGATCATATGATGATATATGGGCTTCATATTCGGGGTGGCGGGAGTAGGATTTGTTGCACAGTGTGCAGGTAAATGAGTTCAAGGCTGAGCGCGCCGATTCAGTCTGGTAAGAAGCAAGTCGGAGACGTTTGTCAACAGAAGCCGAGGTGGTGAGCAAGGCATTAAAGGCCGGGGGGGGGGGCGTTATACCTTGGGGGTAGGATTGGTGAAGCCGCGCTATCGAAGGAAGTTTCTGTCAGAAAAAAGCCCTGTCCTCGATTGCTCAAGGATCGCTCCCCGGATCAAGACCCGTTAGGAGAGAGAGGGTGTCGCGGGCACTTGCAGGCGCCATCTTGGAACAAGATGATGATAGCGTAAGAGCACTATACTCTGGATCACTGGCAACTGCAACCAAGTGGAAAGTCTGCCAAGTCTATCTCGAAATCTGTGAGCACTGCTGGAAGGGTAGAGCTAGTGTGGAAGGATGTCGCAACTCGCTCTCTGATGAATGTATGCATGAGTTTGCATTACCATCATCACGATTATGTATCAGTAGGAAATACGGACCGACGTCAGACGATACCTTCACATTCTGTTTCGTGCTCATGCCGGAAAAATTACTCGTCACCGGTCGGTTCGATACGCGTAATTTAGACGCCAATCACCGTGCTTCTGATTATGCATGTACTGGGTACTGTACTGTATTGTACAAGACAACCATCCCAGCTTTCATCCCAACGTGACGTCTGTTTTCCCTCTCCTTTCCTAAATTTGTCACTGAAGATGGAAATCGCCCATGTTTAGTCCCATGGAATAATGCGTTGAATCAATTGATATCTTCCTTTTTTGCATTGCCACACATATCAAACCAATCGCGGTGCTCCCGTCGCCATGACATCTGCCCCAGACGGCCTCTCGCACAAGCCGGAGGACATCGACACCCGGTCATTCATTTCCATGCGAGAAATCGACCCTTCTCCGGTGGAGGATGAGTTCCCAGACCTTGAGCGCGGCGAATATTTCCCGGAGTTGCAAAAATCATCTCAAGATTCATTGGGCCAGAACATGAACGCACCGTCGTCACGAGGCCTAGGTCTCCGCGGGCATAGCTGGGATTCATGGTGTACGACTCCTCCGTTGCCTTTTCATCTTAGCCTTCCGTCGCGATTGACCCTGCGTGGACTAATGCCTTGCTTTCTGAATCTTAGTATCTGCATTTCAACGATACTCGACGTATCCGCCTAGCTTATTTCTTGCTCTACACCTTGCTAATACCTCAATACTTCCTCTCGCGACCCGCTCCGTAAGCGCAAGCGAAAATTATCTGTTGCTCACCAGGCCCCTCTATCAATCCCCGTCACTCGAACATGTTGTTCTGACTGTGCCGGTTTTGATTCATGTCCTTTCTGGCATCGCTCTGCGCAATATCCGCTCCTCACGGCGGGCCCGACTCTATGGCGCAGAATCCCGATCCCAGCGGTATGCGCTCACGTTCTGGCCACGGATGAGTCTGCAGGCACGCTTGGGGTATTCACTCATTCCATTACTTGGTGTGCACGTCCTCGTCAATCGTATTAGTCCGATCCTGGTCGACGGAGGAAGCTCGGGAGTGGGGCTGGGCTATGTGGCTCACGGCATTGCGCGGTCTCCGATTTTCTGGAACATATATTATCTGGTTTTTGTGGCTGTTGGGGTATGGCATTTTGTTGGTGGGTGGGCTTCCTGGATGGGCTGGAAGGTCACAACCCTCCGGAAGCAGCGCAATTCAAAAAAGGGGTCTCTCGAGGGTTACCTTGGCTATACTGGAAGTGAGCAACGATGCCGCAGACAGAAGAGAATGTGGTGGACTGTAAATACGATTGCTGCAGTGGGAGCATCGATCTGGCTGGCTGGCGCTCTAGGAGTCATTGGCCGTGCCGGTCAGGGCTCTGGGTGGGAAGCCAGTGGATGGAACGATATCTACAATCAGGTTCCCATCATCGGATCCTGGATATGAAGAGTGCCTGCGTATTCATGGATTCTGTGAATGAGATAGGATGCCTTTGGACATAATGCGACCTGGAAAGGCGTGGTAATAATAATAATGACGATGATGATGATGACAATGACAGTGACAACGATGGTAGAATAGATTCCCATTTTCTAAGTGCCTCACATGAACGTTGTCTTACATAGACTCTCTTCAATCGGGCTCAGGTTGCTGGGTATCCTGAGGTGTAAGAGTGCTCACCCCGGTGCCTTTTTCTATTTTTGCGCGCGGCGCCGGGAGCTCGAACCATTCAAACTCGCCCCGCGGGGAGAAAAGAAAAATTCACTTCTCTCAGAATATCCATTCCCTTCCTACTTCACTTGTTCTCTGTGACGTTCAAGTCAGTCAATGAGCCTTTTTCATTTTGTCCTTGCTCGTTTTAGACCCGTCAATTCTTTCTCTCAAGCTTCAGTACCTACTGTTTTGTCAATCTCTCTTCTGCGCCCAACGGTGAATACGCCAGCCCCCGTTCGGCGAAATCATCCGCCCCAAATCCATACTGAAGTTCGCGCCATGGACACCTCGGAGCAATTAATCCAATACGCTGGCACGGACTTCAGAGCCGTAAAAGAAGGAAAGGCGTATATTTTGAACCCTCCCTCTCAAGACGCTGCCTCCAAGGCCACGAGGAAGGATCTCAAGGCTGACGATGAATCTCAATCCGTTTTCTACAACCCTATTCAGCAGTTTAACCGAGACCTTAGCGTTCTTGCAATCCGGGCCTTTGGGGAGCATGTCTTAGCTGTGAAGAAGCAGAAGGCGGAAAAGCGAAGGCAGAGGCTAGCAGAAAGTGGTGGGACAAAGAGTAAAAAGCGCAAGCGAGAGGACGAAGCCAACCAGCCAAAGGACCAAAGCGAACAGACAACTGTGCCCGCCTCTGCAGCATTTCCCGACTTGCCTTCGGAAGAGATCATTGCGCCATCATTCACAATCCTAGATGCTCTTTCTGCTACAGGCTTGCGTGCGCTACGTTATGCCTTGGAGATCCCATTTGCTTCCTACGTTGTTGCGAACGACCTTTCAGAATCTGCTATTCGATCAATGAAGACAAATATCGAATACAACAAACTCGAAGAGCGTATCCGCCCCAACCTAGGAGATGCACGCGTCTTCATGTATAGCCTTTTGGAGCAAGATCAGAGTCAGGACGTGGTGCCCCACTCCGGCAAATTCGATGTCATTGATTTGGATCCATACGGCACTGCTTCACCTTTCATGGACGCTGCGGTCCAGGCAGTAAAGGATGGAGGCCTCCTCTGTGTGACTTGTACTGATGCAGGAGTGTGGGCTTCGCATGGGTATCCTGAGAAGGCTTTCGCCTTGTATGGTGGCGTCCCGGTCAAAGGACCGCATTGCCACGAAGGGGGACTGCGCTTGATTCTACATGCGCTTGCCATGTCTGCCGCCAAATATGGACTTGCAATTGAGCCCCTATTATCTCTATCAATCGATTTCTATGCGCGAGTCTTTGTCCGGGTTCATCGCTCCCCTGCCCAGGTCAAGTTTGTTTCTGGAAATATGATGACGGTCTTCAATTGCGACGAGGGCTGCGGGGCATGGTCAACCCAGTCTCTGACGCAGACCAAGCAGAAGCTTGACAAAAAAGGAAAGCCTTTTCCTCATTTTGGCTTTGCGCAGGGTCCAACTTCAGACTCCCGTTGCGAACATTGCGGTTCGAAGATGCATGTAGGGGGCCCAATGTGGGCCGGTCCACTTCACAACCCACATTTCATCCTGAATATCCTTGATATGCTTCCTAAGCTAGACAGAGATGTTTATCACACTGTTGATAGAATTGAGGGCATGTTAACAACGGCACTCGAGGAAGATTTGAACTTCGACATTGGCGACGCCAACACATCACAGAAGCCTACCGATGCGCCGGCGGCCGGTGCCGAAACTGCTGCCATTATTCCACGGGTTGACCCCGCTTTGAGTGACAAAACCCCATTCTACTTTAGCTTGAGTGCGATATCGAAGGTTCTTCGTACTGCTACCATTTCCATCGATGCGATGCGCGGGGCTCTTCGACATTTGGGCTACCGAGCGACTCGCACCCATGCGAAACCAAACACAATTCGGACTGACGCCCCCTGGGATGTGATTTGGGAAATTATGCGGGAATGGGTCAGACAGAAGTCCCCGATCAAGGAGGGCGCTCTCAGACCCGGAAGTCCTGGGGCTGTGATCATGTCGAAATGCCGAAAGGTTCCCACAGATGGCGACGACGATCAGCAACTCCTAAATACGTTGAAGAAGGAGCTTCAGTTGGTAATGGAGCAAGAGCACAATATTACGGATGTAGTCAGCAGGCTTGAAGCTGCTTTGACACGGGCCGGTGCCCATCGAGCGTCAGGGACTACATCGGTACGCGATACACAGAGCAATGGCCGTCACGATTCCAGAACGTCTATTTCTGGTCAAGGGACCCGGGTCAAAGCCGCGGCTAGACCTCATCCTAGCACTTTGGAAGTGGTTTTTGATGAGAGTTTAGGGAAGGAGCTCTCAGCGAGAAAGCGTCTTGTTCGATATCAGCTTAACCCTCGGGAAAACTGGGGTCCCTTGAGTAGAGCTTCTGGTAGAGGGTAGGTAACACCGATGATTCTGGCTACCTCTTTTCGCATGGTCATTTGGCAATACGTCGTTATATGATAGTGGACTTTTCACTTTAAACAACATCTGCAGCATGAGTTAGGCCTATCTTTCATAGACTGTAGGTTTCAATTAAAAGATGTCAGATGCTATACCATTACATGTATCAGTACTTCGATGTGACACCTGAGTAATATTCACAGATACAAATTTGAGTCAAGCATGTCGAACAGGATGGGCATTCAATTGCGAGGATCAAGAGCGGGAAATTCTATATGTACTACTGTTGCTCAAGATATACCCCTAGAGCTGAAGAAGGCAAAAGACTTCAAAGGAAGATCCGGCTGGTTCGCCCGATGAAAGCCGGGCCCGGATTTATCTATCTATATGAATATGTGGCCAAGAAACGTAAACATGATTAAGACACTCCGATTACATCAAAGCAGTTTGTTCGTTCGCCCGAAGATCAGAATTTCGACACAGCAACCGCGACAGCCTGCGTATCACTGTGGCTAATGCTAACATTGACTTGCTTGACACCAGCCTGCTCGGCAGCTTCAGCAGCAACACCATGAAGCTAGCAACATGTTAGCGTCAGACGCGAAGATGACAGGTTAAAGTGGTACTTACTTGGACAACAGGCGCACCAGTTGAATCAGTGACGATCTCAATGTCCTTCAGCGGAGAGCCGGCGCCCTTACTGCTAACGCCTAGAGACTTGAAGACCGCCTCTTTGGCACTCCACCGACCAGCAAACGATGCACGGGGAGATGGTGCCTTCAGGCAATATTCTCGCTCGCTAGCAGTGAAGTTTCGCTCGATGAAGGTTTCATTTTCGATGTTGAACCCCTCAATGTTCTCAACGTCGACACCGACCTTCGAGTCCTCGGCGGCGTTGGCTTTCGCAAGAGACTCGATCATCGATCTCGTACTCTCGGTTCCCTTGTCACTAGCCTTCGGAGGGACTGCAGGGAACTTGAGTTCCGATGTTTTCTTGTCAACCGCGACGCGGTAATCAGGGTTGAGGAAGATCTTGCTCTGTTGAGAATCTTCATAGGGAGCTTTGTCTTTGGCAACGAAAATGCTGTTGTTAATGAGACCGTTGTGGAAGTAACGGTAAGCCTTCTTTTGTCTGGCCTCAACCTTGGCCTTGTAAGTCTGGAACTGTGCCCGTTCCAGAGTTGCATACAGGTACTTGGGGTGGATTCCAATGACCTGGGCACCTTTCTGACCGAAACCGAACGATGTGACTGAGAAAGCGTTGATACCATCAGTCTGGATGCTACGGCTAGGATAAACGATATAATCGAACTTCTCCATGACCTTGTCCACGTTATCAGCATTACGGTTCCCTGGAACCAAGCCACTGTCAAGAACCTGCAAGCAGCCGTTGAACATCCAAGCACCGGCAGCGCCCTTAGGATGTCCGGTGAGATATTTTTGGAAGATACCCAGCAGCGCATTGCCCTTCTTGCGTCCCAGATGCTTCATTTGCTGGCAAATGACATCAGATTCATTTTTGTCGTTGGCCACGGTAGAGGTACCGTGGAAGGATGCAACACCAATGTCGTCGACAGTAAGGCCCCAGGTAGCAAGGGCGCCGCGGAGAGGGGCGATACGGGGGTCTTGCTTCCAGAAGTTGTTGCCAAGACTAAACTGGGCATCCTTCTCCTGTCGGACAGCTTCTCGCTCAATGTGCCGAGCCCGCTCCTGCAGATATTCCGACTCATCGAATGGCTCAGAGCTCTGGGACTTAATGGCCTCCACCTCCTCCTGAAGGTAAAGCAGCTCTGATTCTTGCCACTCCTTGATTTGCTTCTTACGCAGGTCAAGCTGGCGCTGGCGGTATTTGATATCCAACAACGGGGACGGGAACTTGCCAGGGTTCTCCCGTGCGGTGGTGAGAACACCCTGACCGGGGGCGGGGACAGATCGTCCGATCTTGTCCGTGGCGGTCGTTGTCAAGGCAATAATACCGTAGATGGGTACGCCCATGTCCAAAGCCAGCTGGGCGCTCATAATGAGTTGCATACCACAACCCTGTGACTCCATGAAACCCGCACGCGTGGTGGTAGTGGGGCGCGACATCTCCTGCGGGGTGCGGCCGTGGGCAAATTCATCCTCTGCATTGCTGGTGGCCTTCATGTTTGCGAACTCATACGATCCTTCTTCCTGGAAGTCGTCAAATCCACCAACAAAGCAGACGCGAGCTTTGCCTTCCACAATCGTCTCATAACCGATATCAACAGATTCAACTGCCGTGGCACAGGCACCAACAGGGGTCTTGATCGGACCAGTAGAGGACAGCAGAAGCATATTGACCCAAGCGCTCATAGTATTGATGAAGGATTCCTGCAGGATATCCTTTTGGAGGGGCTTATCCAAGTAGCGGTCTTTGTACATGCCTCGTAAGGCGTGGGTGCCTCCAATACCGGAACCAATGCAGTTACCGACCTCAGACAGGTGAACATACTTGTAGAATTCGTAAGGGTCGGTGACACCAGCAGAGAGCATTGCCTCTGCAGTACAGACAAGAACAAACAATGTGACTGGATCAACCTGTTCGATGATGTCGTCTGGGATACCGTAGCGCTTGGCGTCCCAGCCAGTGGGAATCTGGCCAGCAACGAGACGATCAAACTGGAGGGCCTTAGGAATAAGCAATGTAGCCCCCTTCTTGAGGCGCACAGTGTACTCTCCCGATTCGGGCAGTTCAAAGATTTCAACTTTGTCACCATGCTCGCGCTTGAACTCTTCGGCAGTTTCCTTGGATGCCTCGAAGGGGTCAAGATCTTCCTGGATGACAATTTCTTGGAGAAGTTGCTTCCTCTTGGGATCATATCCCTTAAACAGCTCAGGCTCGATCAGTCGAATGCCCGAATGCTCCAGAATGTGCTTTTCATATTTGGGCTTGACGTCCTTGTCGTCCACAGGCTCCCCAGTCTTCGCGTCAACCCATCCTGAATAGGCTTTGCCCTTGAGGGGACCATTATGGTGTTTGATTAAACCCATAATCCAGGCCATCTCGACGCAGCCCTCGAGGGAGAACTTGCCGTACGCCTCCATCTCCCAGCGGGTACGGGAGTTACCCCAGGGGCCGACTTCTGAAAACCCAGTGACAACAACCACCTTGTCAAGGTTGACCATGCCCTTGAGGTTCTCATTAAGGGGCTGAATATCCTTCTCCCAGTCAGGGAGTTGCGGGAACTGGAATTTGATATTGGCACGGGGCTCGGCGACCACTCTTTTGTAAAGGACCTCGCTGTCTTCTCCGTTGACAACCTTATTCTCGATGGCGGTTTCCTTGATGACTGCTTGGCGGACATCACTGGTCTCCATGATGTCAGTGCGGAGCCTCGTCATGAGGTCCTTGAGATCGGGGATGAACTGAAGACCGCCGTTGAGATCAGCCCAGACAGGATCAAGCTGGCATAGGTTGACAATAGCGGGTGCCATGAGACCGAGAAGGTTGAAGGCCATCTCTTGCTGTGAGAAGGTGCGGACACCGAGCTTTTCAACGCCCTCAGCAACCATATTGTTACCGCTCATCAATCCTGTGCCGCGCGTCCAGCCAATAACAGCACCGCAGATGGTCAAATAGTTGCTCCAGTTCTCTGAGTACCAGCGATTAAAGAGAGTCTCCAGAGCCAGCTTCGACTCCGAGTACAGTCCATCATTTCCGAAAGTGCCGTGATTGGGAGACAAAGGAAGGATGACTTGTGCTGGGCGGGTTTCAAAGCCATTGGTTTGTTTCTGTGTCTTAATGCTACCAAGAAGTCGGAGCAGGTTTGTGAGCATGATGCGGTGGGCCAACTCAGACTTCGAGTCGATCGAGTCGATCTCCCGACCATTTTCCGGGATGGCAGCAAATGGGACAACAAAATCCAGATCCCAGCCAAGACCCTTCTTAGTGTCGTAAATATAGTCAACCAATGCTTCGACATCTTGTTTGCTACCTTGGTTGAAGGGCACAACGACGAGTTGAGAGCCACGAGCGCCATAGCGGGCGTACATGGCCTGATAGTATTCGGTGACCTCACGGGAGAATCGACTCGTTGTGACAATCACCTTAGCACCACCGCTGATCAAGCCCTGCAGCACCTCAGCACCGATGGAACCGGCACCAGCTCCGGTCATGAGAACATTCTTGCCTTGGAATGTGAGACCAGATCGAGCTGCTGACTCCAGAACGTCGAGGTAGACACCGGTGAGCTTCTTGTTATAATCCCAGCCGTGTTCGTTCTTCTTCTTCAGGTGCAAGAAAGGGATGGTCTCAATCTTGCCCGACCGAGGGCTACCATTGCGCTTGACACTGTTTTTGCCAGACTTCTTTCCGTTGCTGTTCTCCTGTGGAATGATCTGATTCTCATTCATGCTCAGGGCGCGGATAACCTCTTTATAGAGAGCGTTGAACTGCAGCTGCGAAGACTTGGAGAGGCGGTGCTGCCTGCGGATCAACTTATAGACACTGCGTAGGTCATCTTGCACTTTGGCGCGGTTGCTGTACTCCGAGATGGGACCTCCTTCAGCCATCTGCTTGACATAGTGCTCTAGTTTGCGGGCGCTGGCGCGAGGGACTTCCTCGTAACCAACCTTTCCTCGGGCATCGACGGTGGTTTGAGGTCCAGTAGGAACAGCAACGTCCTTGTAGACAGGAGCAGCATCAAGAACCTCCTTGCAATTCTCAATAAGTTGCTCACCAAGCTCCTTTGCAAGCTGATACGTTTCACCCCTGTCAGTGGGGCAGTTGTCAATATGATACTGCATGAAGTCTAGAAGGAGAGGGTTCGACCGGTTCATGATACGGATGCAGCGGCTCACAATCTCCCTATCAACAACCTTGAGTCTTCCAAAGATGATGTCGTAGTACATGCTCAAAGCATCTTGACGAGCCCAGTTCCAGGAGGAGTCGTAGACACGGGCCTTGAGAGGATCGAACGCTGGCTCAATGCCAGAGGCATAGAAGTCGCCATGTTCGGCTTGCCAAAGGTCTAGCTGCGCTTGCAGCGTCTTCTGGGTCTCCTGGGAGTTGATGAACGCCTTTTGACCAGCGCGCAAATCCATTTTCAAGTAGCGAGCAATGAGTTCCAACTGCTGCTTGAACAGGGCGCGTTGGTCCTTCGTCAGGGCATCGATAGCGGCGGGATCCATGAGCATACCGCCGGCGCCGGCGCCGCCATCACCTCCAGTTGTGGGAGCCGACAGACTTATGCCAGCACTGGCAGCATATTTATTAGTCACATCGTCGAGATAACCCTTGGCATCTGGTTCCGAACCGATACGAGACGGTGGCTCCATTGTAAGCGCGAGGAGGAGCACACCGTCCTGCCTGCCAGAACCCAGACCCCATCTCGTCTCCAAGTATTTGCGAACGGCAGTGATATTGAATCCACCCGGCATCTTCGACGATACCAGGCGGGCAATGAGAGAAGAGGATTGTTTGCCCAATTGACCATTGAATGTGGCCTGCATGGATGCACCTAATTCATCCAAGGGGGTATCCTCCGGCTTTTCAGGTGTAGAGCCAAACTCCTTGCCCAGATCTCCAAGAATCTCATTTTGTAGTGTGGATTTACCTGTTTGCACCAGGTTAGTATGAGTTGAAACCATTGCTCAGCTAATTCGTGCTGGTACCCACCTCCGACAAGATCTTTGATGGCCTTGCTCAGAGGCACATCGGACAGGCTCTTCTTAAGCTTCTGCGCCACCAATGTCCTGAGGACATCCACTGCTGTGACAGGAGCATCCTCGATTGCTGCGGCAGGTCCAGCACTAGGCGGAGCAGCGGCTGCCGCAGGAGCGGCAGCAACAGCGGCCTGCGCAGCGGGGGCCGGAGTCCCAGCAGCGGGCTCTGGAGGAGTGTCGGCCTCTTCTTCCACAGGGTCGACATCGTAATAAATCTCCTTCGCATCCTTGTTATAACAAAGTATTTGGCGTTGCACGGAGGTAGCGGCGTCGTATGCTTCATATTTCGAGGCAAGAGTCCGTTTTGCCATACCACCCAGTGTATCCGCGGGGCCGATTTCAACGATCCGTTCTGTCCGCTTCTCTGCAAGTATGACATCTTGCGTTTCAATCCATCTCACTGGGGAGGCAAACTGGTAGGCCAGCAGCTCAACCAGCAGGGTGTGCGCCAATTCTTGCTCAATTTCGGGACGCATATTGCTGATGGAGATGTAAGGATATGCCCACGTAGAGATGGTGTATGGAGAAGGTCAACTTCAAGCGGTTGAACCAGGATAGGAAATTGATTTCAGTCTCTGCCTCAGTTGGTTGGGGAGAAGTGGCGGCCAGGCAAAGGATGAACACCAGAAGAAAGTTGAGGGAAGAAAAGTGTAGGTCGGAGTTAGGGCAACGGGAGGAAGATGAGAATCATTAAAGTGATAATATAGGTTGGTTCAATCCTAACTAGAGATATGAACAGGTCAGTCTAACTGATGTCAATGCAAATCGTACTCTAATTGAACCTTCAAATGTTTTTATTTCTTTCTTGTGTTCTTGCACCACTCAAGTGCTTGAGCAGGCAACCAAGCGGGTGCGGGAAAGGGAAGCTGGATAGGAAAATGAAAATTGATCCACGGCAGTTCCGGGTGGGAACAAGAAATACTCACCCCCAGTTCAGGACCACTATCAGTGGGGGTAGAAGAAAGAGGGAGGGGGGAAGGAGAAGGGGGGGGGGGG